>NC_091162.1:46897567-47031611 GCF_040958095.1 Procambarus clarkii | reverse complement strand
TGATGTAATGGTTGGTAAGACTGATGTAGAGGGATGATAAGGCTGGTGTAGGGGTTGGTAAGACTGGTGTAGAGGGTTCATAAGGCTGGTGTAGAGGGTGTACGGGTTCGTTAGACTAGTCGAAGGGTTTGTAAGACTGATGTAGGGGTTGGTTAGACTGGTGGAGGATGTTGTAAGACTGTGTAGAGAGTTTGTTAGACTGTTGTAAAGAGTTGGTGAGACTGGTGTAGAGGGTTGGTAAGACTGTGTAGAGGGTTGGTAAGACTGCTGTAGGGGTGGTTTTGACTGGTGTAGGGGTTGGTAAGACTGGTGTAGTGGGATGGTAAGACTTGTGTATAGGGTAGGTAAGACTAGTGTGGGGTTGGTAAGACTGATGTAAGGGTTGGTAAGACTGGTGCAGGGGGTTGGCAAGACTGCTGTAGAACTGTAAGACTGGTGTAGGGGTTGGTAAGACTGGTTCAGGGGTTGGTAAGACTGGTGAAGGGGTTCCTTAGACTAGTGGAAACGTTGGTAAGACTGGTGTAGGGGTTGATTTGGCTGGTGGAGGGGTTGGTAAGACTGGTGCAGGGGTTGGTAAGACTGGTGTAGAGGTTGGTAAGACTGGTGCAGGGGTTGGTAAGACTGGTGTAGGGGTTGGTAAGACTGGTTCAGGGGTTGGTATGACTGGTGCAGGGGATGGTAAGACGGGTGTAGAGGGGTTGTAAGGCTGGTGTAGAGGGTTGGTAGACTGCTGTAGGGGTGGTTTTGACTATTGTAGAGGGTTGGAAACACTGGTGTAGGGATTGGTAAGACTGGTGTAGGATTGGTAAGACTGGTGCAGGGGGTTGGCAAGACTTGTGGAGGGATTGGTAAGACTGGTGCAGGGGTTGGTAAGAATGGTGTATAGGTTGGTAAGAACGGTGAAGATGGTTGGTAAGACTGGTGTAGGGGTTAGTAATACTGGTGTAGGGGTTGGTAAGACTGGTGCAGGGTTGGTAAGACTGGTGTAGAGGGGTTGTAAGGCTGGTGTAGAGTGTTGGTAAGACTGTTAAAGAGGGTTGGTAAGACTGTTAAAGAGGATTGGTAAGACTAGTGTAAGGGTTGGTAAGAATAGTGTTGTTATTGGTAAAACTGGTGTAGATGGTTGGTAAGACTGGTGTAGAGGGTTGGTAAGACTGGTGTAGGGGTTGGTATGTCTGGTGTAGGGGTTAGTAAGACTGGTGCAGGGTTTGGTAAGACTGGTGTAGAGGGTTTGTGAGACTGGTGTAGAGGGTTGGTAGACAGCTGTAGGGGTTGGTAAGATTGGAGTAGAGGGTTGGTAAGACTACTCTAGTGTTGGTAAGACTGGTGTAGAGGGTTGGTAAGACTGGTGTAGAGGGTTTGTAAGACTGGTGTAGTGGTTCGTTAGACTAGTGGAAGGGTTGGTAAGACTGATGTAGGAGTTGGTTAGACTGGTGGAGGGGGTTGTATGACTGGTGTAAGTGTTGGTAAGACTGGTGCAGGGATTGGTAAGAAAGTGAAAGGGTTTGTATGGCTTTGTTGAGGGTTGGTAAGACTGGTGTAGAGGGATGGTAAGACTGGTGTAAGGGTTGGTAAGACTAGTGAAGAGAGTTGGTAAGACTGGTGTAGAGGGTTGGAATGACTGGTGTAGGGGTGTGTAAGACTGGTGTAGGGGTTGGTAAAACTGGTACAGGGGTTGGTAAGACTGATGTAGAGGGTTGATATATCTGGTGTAGAGGGTTGGTAGGACTGCTGTATTGTTGGTAAGACTGGTGTAGAGTGTTGGAAAGACTGCTGTAAGGGTTGGTAAGACTAGTGTAGAGGATTGGTATGTAAGACTGGTGTAGGGTGGTAAGACTGGTGTAGAGGATTGGTATGTAAGACTGGTGTAGGGGTTGGTAAGACTGGTGTAGAGGATTGGTATGTAAGACTGGTGTAGGGGTTCGTTAGACTAGAGGAAGGGTTGGTAAGACTTGTGTTGGGGTTGGTTAGACTGGTGCAGGGGTTGGTATGACTGGTGTAGAGGGTTGGTAAGACTAGTGGAGGGGTTGGTAAGACTGGTGTAGAGGGTTGGTAAGATTGGTGTAGAGGGTTGTTAAGACTGGTGAGAGGTTAGCAAGACTGGTGAAAAGGGTTGGTAAGACTGGTGTAGAGGGTTGGTAAGACTAGTGGACGGGTCGGTAAGACTGGTGGAGGGGTTGGTTAGACTGGTGTAGATGGTTGGTAAGACTGGTGTAGAGGATTGGTAAGACTGGTGTATGGGTTGGTAAGGCTGGTGTAAGAGTTTTTATGACTGATGTAGAGGATTGGTAAGGCTGCTGCAGGGGTTCGTAAGACTGGTGTATGGGTTTGTTAGACTATTGGAGGGTTGTAAGACTGGAGAAGAGGGTTGGTAAGACTGGTGCAGGGTTGGTAAGACTGGTGTCGAGGGTTCGTAAGACTGGTATAGAGGTTTGGCAAGACTGGTGTATAGGGTTATTAAGACTGATGTGGAGATTTGGTAAGACTAGTGAAGAAGTTGGTAAGGCTGGAGTAAGGGTTAGTAAGACTGGTGAAGGGGGTTGTTAAGACTGGTGTAGAGGGTTGGTAAGACTAGTGGAGGAGTTGGTAAGACTGGTGTGGAGGGTTGGTAAGACTGGTGTAGAGGGTGGGTAAGACTGGTGTAGAGGGTTGGTATGACTGGTGTTCAGAGTTGGTTAGACTAGTGAAGGGGTTGGTAAGACTGGTTTAGATGGTTGGTAAGACTAGTGTTGGGGTTGGCAAGACTGGTGTAAAGTGTTGGTAAGACTGCTGTAGAGGATTGGTATGACTGGTGTTAGGGTTGGTAAGACTGGTGTAGGGGATGATAAGATTAATGTTGAGTATTGGTAAGACTGGTGTAGAGGGAACGTAAGACTGGTGTAGGCGATGGTAAGACTGGTGTAAGGGTTGGTAAGACTGGTGTAGAGTGTTGGTAAGACTGGTATAGAGGGAACGTAAGACTGGTGTAGGGGATGGTAAGACTGGTGTAAGGGTTGGTAAGACTGGTGTAGAGGGTTGGTAAGACTGGTGTAAGGTTGGTAAGAATGATGTAAGGGTTGGTAAGACTGGTATTGGGGGTTGGCAAGACCGGTGTAGAGGTTGGTAAAAATGGTGTAGGGGTTGGTAAGACCGGTATAGAGGGTTGGTAAGACTTGTGTAAGGGTTGGTAAGACTGGTGTAGGCGTTGGTATGACTGGTGTAGAAGGGTTGGAAAGACTGGTGTAGAGGTTGTTTAAACTGGCGTAGGGGTTCGTAAGACCGGCGTAGAGGGTTATCTTGAAGTTATTTTGAGATGATTTCGGGGCTTTTTAGTGTCCCCGCGGCCCGGTCCTCGACCAGGCCTCCACCCCCAGGAAGCAGACCGTGACAGCTGACTAATACCCAGGTACGTATTTTACTGCTAGGTAACAGGGGCGTATGGTGAAAGAAGCTCTGCCCATTGTTTCTCGCCGGCGAATGGGATCGAACCCAGGACCACAGGATCACAAGTCCAGCGTGGTGTTCGCTCGGCCGACCGGGTTGGTTAGACTGGTGTAAAGGGTTGGTAAGACTGGTGTAGGGGTTGGAATGACTAATGTAGAGGGTTGATATTGCTGGTGTAGGGGTTGGTATGACTGGTGTAAGGGTTGTAAGACTGGTGTAGGGGTTGATATGACTGGTGCAGGGGTTGGTAAGACTGGCGCAGGGGTCTGTAAGACTGGCGTAGGGGTTGGAAAGGCGGGTATAGAGGGTTGGTACGACTGGTGTAGAGTGTTGCTTAGACTAGTGAATTGGTTGGTAAGACTGGTGCTGAGGGTGGTAAAACTGGTGTAGGGGTTAGCAAGACTGGTGTAGAGGGTTGGTAAGACTGGAGTGGAGGGTTTGTAAGACTGGTATACAGGTTTGGCAAGACTGGTGTAGAGGGTTATTAAGACTGATGTGGAGATTTGGTAAGACTAGTGTAGAGGTTGGTAAGACTAGTGGAGGGGTTGGTAGACTGCTGTAGAGTGTTGGTAAGACTGGTGTATAGGGTTTGTAAGACTGTTGTAGGGGTTGGAAAGATGTTTTATAGAGGATTGGTACGACTGGTGTAGAGAATTGGTTAGACTTCTGTAGCGGTTGGTAAAACTGGTGTAGGGGTTGGCAAGACTGGTGTGGAGGGTTGGTAAGACTGGTGCATAGGGTTGATATACCTGGTGTATGAGTTGGTAAGTCTGGTGTATAGGGTTGGTAAATCTGGTGTAGGGTTGGCAAGACTGGTGTAGAGGGTTGGTAAGACTAGTGGAGGGGTTGGTAAGACTGGTGTAGAGGGTTGGTAAGATTGGTGTAGAGGGTGGGTAAGACTGGTGTAGAGGGTTGGTAAGAATGGTGAAGGTGTTAGCAAGACTAGTGTAGAGGGTTGTTAAGACTGGTGAAGAAGAATAGTAAGACTGGTGTAGGGGTTGGTAAGTCTGGTGTAGAGGGTTATTAAGACTGGTGGAGGGGTTGGTAAGACTAGTGTAGAGGGTTGGTAAGACTGGTGTAGAGGGTTTGTAAGACTGGTGTAGGGATTGGTAAGACTGCTGTAGAGGGTTGATAAGGCTGCTGCAGAGGTTTGTAAGACTGGAGTAGGGGTTTGTCTACTAGTGGAAGGCAGGGTAAGACTAACGTTTGGGTTGGTTAGACTGGTCGAGGGGTTGTAAGACTCATGTAGAGGGTTGGTAAGACTGGTGCAGGGGTTGTATGACTGGTGTGGAGTTTTTGTAAGACTGGTATAGAGGGTTGGCAAGACTGGTGTAGAGGGTTATTAAGACTGATGTGGAGATTTGGTAAGACTAGTGTAGAGGTTGGTAAAACTGGTGTAGGGGTTAGTAAGACTGGTGAAGGGGGTTGGTAAGACTGGAGTAGAGGGTTGGTAAGACTAGTGGAGGGGTTGGTAGACTGGTGTAGAGGGTTGGTAAGACTGGTGTAGAGGGTTGGTAAGACTGGTGTAAGGGTTGGTAAGTCTGGTGAACAGAGTTGGTAGATCTGGTGTAGGGGTTGGCAAGACTGGTATAGAGGGTTGGTACGACTGGTGTAGTGAGTTGGTTAGACTAGTGTAGGGGTTGATGAGACTGGTGTAGGGGTTGGCAAGACTGGTGTAGAGGGTTGGTAAATCTGGTGTTGGGGTTGGCCAGACTGGTGTAGAGGGTTGGTAAGAGTAGTGGAGGGGTTGGCAAGACTGGTGTAGAGGGTCGGTAAGACTGGTGTTGAGGGTTGGTAAGACTGGTGTAAGGATTGGTAAGTCTGGTGTAGAGGGCTGGTGAATATGGTGTAGGGGTTGGTAAGACTGGAGTAGAGGGTTGATAAGACTGGAGGAGGGGTTGGTAAGACTAGTGTAGAAGGTTGATTTTACTGGTGTAGAGGGTTGGTAAGACAAGTGTAGGGGTGGTAAGACTAATGTAGGGGTTGGTAAGACTGGTGTAGAAGGTTGGTAAGACTGGTGAAGGGGTTGGTAAGGCTGGTTTAGAGGGTTGGTAAGACTGGTGTAAGGGTTGGTAAGACTTGTGTAGAGGTTTGTAAGACTGGTGTAGAAGGTTGGTAAGGGTGCTGCAGGGGTTTGTAAGACTGGTGTAGGGGTTTGTAAGACTATTGGAAGGCTAAGTAAGACTGGTGTAGGGGTTGGTTAGACTGGTGGAGGGTTTGTAACACTGGTGAAGAGGGTTGGTAAGACTTGTGCAGGGGTGGTAAGACTGGTGACGAGGGTTTGTAAGACTGGTATAGAGGGTTAGCAAGACTGGCATAGAGCGTTATTAAGACTGATGTGGAGATTTGGTAAGACAAGTAAAGAGGTTGCTAAGACTGGTGTAGGGGTTAGTAAGACTGGTGAAAGGGATTTGTAAGACTGGTGTAGAGGGTCTGTGAGACTGGCGTAGGGGTTGGAAAGACGGGTATTGAGGATTGGTACGACTGATGTTGAGAGTTGGTTAGACTATTGAAGGGGTTGGTAAGACTGGTGTAGAAAGTTGTTAAGACTTGTGTAGATGGTTTGAATGACTTGAGTAAGGGTTGGTACGTCTGGTGTAGAGGGTTTGTAAATCTGGTGCTGGGGTTGGCAAGACTGCTGTAGAGGGTTGGGAAGACTGATGGAGGGGTTGGTAAGACTTGTGTAGAGGTTTGGAAAGACTGGTGTAGAGGGTTGGTAAGACTAGTGTAGGGGTTGGTAGGACTTATGTAGAGGTTGTTAAAACTGGTGTAGAGGGTTGGGAAGACTGGTGCAAGGGTGGTATGACTGGTGTGGAGGGTTTTTAAGACTGGTATAGAGGGTTGGCAAGACTGGTGTAGAGGGTTATTATGACTGATGTGGAGATTTGGTAAGACTAGTGTAGAGGTTGGTAAGACTGGCGTAGGGGTTAGTAAGACTGGTGAAGTGGGGTTGGTAAGACTGGTGTAGAGGGTTTGTAAGATAAGTGGAGGGGTTGGTAGACTGGTGTAGAGGGTTGGTAAGACTGGTGTAAGGGTTGGTAAGTCTGGTGTAGAGAGTTGGTAAATCTGGTGTAGGGGTAGGCAAGACTGGTATAGAGGGTTGGTACGACTGGTGTAGAGAGTTGGTTAGACTAATGTAGGAGATAGTAGGACTGGTGTAGGGGTTGGCAAGACTAGTGTAGAGGGTTGGTAAGACTGGTGTAGGGGGTTGGTAAGACTAGTGTAGAGGGTCTGTAAGACTGGTGTAAGGGTTGGAAAGACGGGTATAGAGGGTTGGTACGACTGGTGAAGGTGTTAGCAAGACTGGTGTAAGAGTTGGTAAGTCTGGTGTAGAGGGTTGGTTAATCTGCTGTAGGGGTTGTCAAGACTGGTGTAGAGGGTTAGTAAGACTGGAGGAGGGGTTGGTAAGACTAGTGTAGAGTGTTGGTAAGACTGGTGTAGAGGGTTTGTAAGACTAGTGGAGGGGTTGGCAAGACTAATGTAGGGGTTGGTAAGTCTGGTGTAGAGGGTTGGAAAGACTTGTGTAGGGGTTGGTAAGTCTGGTGTAGAGGGTTGATAAGACTCGTGTAGGGGTTGGTAAGACTGCTGTAGAGGGTTGGTAAGGCTGCTGCAGGGGTTTGTAAGACTTGTGTAGGGGTTTGTTAGACTAGTGGAAGGCAGGGTAAGACTGGCGTTAGGGTTTGTTAGACTGGCGTTGGGGTTTGTTAGACTGGTGGAGGGGTTGTAAGACTAATGTAGAGGGTTGGTAAGACTGGACAAAGGGTGGTAAGACTGGTGTGGAGGGTTTGTAAGACGGGTATAGAGGGTTGGCAAGTCTGGTGTAGAGAGTTATTAAGACTGTTATGGAGATTTGGTAAGACTAGTGTAGAGGTTGGTAAAACTGGTGTAGGGGTTAGTAAGACTGGTGAATGGGGTTGGTAAGACTGGAGTTGAGGGTTGGTAAGACTAGCCGAGGGGTCGGTAAGACTGGTGTAGAGGGTTTGTAAGACCGGTGTAGAGGGTTGGTAAGACTGGTGAAAGGGTTGGTAAGTCTGGTGTAGAGGGTCTGTAAGACTGGTGTAGGGGTTGGAAAGACGGGTATAGAAGGTTGGTACGACTGGTGTAGAGAGTTGGTAAGAAGAGTGTTGTTAAGATTGGTGAAGAGGGTTGGTATGACTGGTGTAGGGGTGGGCAAGACTGGTGTAGAGGGTTGTTAAGACTGGGGTAGAGGGTTGGTAAGACTGGTGTAAGGATTGGTAAGTCTGGTGTAGAGGGCGGGTGAATCTGATGTAGGGTTGGTAAGACTGGAGTAAAGGGTTGGTAAGACTGGTGGAGGGGTTGGTAAGACTAGTGTAGAGGGTTGATAAGACTGGTGTAGAAGGTTGGTAAGACTAGTGAAGGGGTTGGTAAAACTGGTGTAGAGGGTTGGTAAGAATGGTGTAAGGGTTGGTAAGATTGGTTTAGGGTTTGGTAAAACTGGTGTAGAGGGTTGGCCAGGCTGCTACAGGGGTTTGTAAGACTGGAGTAGGGGTTTGTTAGACTATTGGAAAGCTAAGTAAGACTGGTGTAGGGGTTGGTTAGACTGGTGGAGGGGTTGTAAGACTGGTGTAGGGGTTGGTTAGACTGGTGGAGGGGTTGTAAGACTGGTGAAGAGAGTTGGTAAGACTTGTGCAGGGGTGGTAAGACTGGTGACGAAGGTTTGTAAGACTCGTATAGAGGGTTGGCAAGACTGGTGTAGAGGGTTATTAAAACTGGTGTGGAGATTTGGTAAGACTAGTGAAGAGGTTGGTAAGACTGGTGTAGGGGTTAGTAAGACTGTTGAAGGGGGGTTGGTATGACTTGAGTAAGGGTTGGTTGGTATAGAGGGTTGGTAAGACTGGTGTAAGGCTTGGTAAGATTGGTTTAGGGGTTGGTAAAACTGGTGTAGATGGTTGGCCAGGCTGCTAAAGGGGTTTGTAAGACTGGAGTAGGGGTTTGTTAGACTATTGGAAGGCTAAGTAAGACTGGTGTAGGGGTTGGTTAGACTGGTGGAGGGGTTGTAAGACTGGTGTAGGGGTTGGTTAGACTGGTGGAGGGGTTGTAAGACTGGTGAAGAGAGTTGGTAAGACTTGTGCAGGGGTGGTAAGACTGGTGACGAAGGTTTGTAAGACTCGTATAGAGGGTTGGCAAGACTGGTGTAGAGGGTTATTAAAACTGGTGTGGAGATTTGGTAAGACTAGTGAAGAGGTTGGTAAGACTGGTGTAGGGGTTAGTAAGACTGTTGAAGGGGGGTTGGTATGACTTGAGTAAGGGTTGGTACGTCTGGTGTAAATGGTTAGTAAATCTGGTGTAGAGGGTTGGTAGGACTGGTGTAGAGGGTTGGTAAGACTGGTGTAAGGATTGGTAAGTCTGGTGTAGAGGGCTGGTGAATCTGATGTAGGGGTTGGTAAGACTAGAGTAGAGGGTTGGTAATACTGGTGGAAGGGTTGGTAAGACTAGTGTAGAGGGTTGATAAGACTGGTGTAGAGGGTTGGTATGACTGGTGTAGGGGTTGGTAAGACTAATGTAGGGGTTGTTAAGACTGGTGTAGAGGGTTTGTATGACTGGTGTAGGGGTGGTAAGACTGGTGTAGAGGGTTGGTAAGACTGGTGTACGGGTTGGTAAGACTGGTGTACGGGTTGGTAAGACTGGTGTACGGGTTGGTAAGACTGATGTAGAGGGTGGTAAGACTGGTGTAGGGGGTTGGTAAGACTGGTGTAGAGGGTTGGTAAGACTGGCGTAGGGGTTATCTTGAGATTCTTATCATGAGATTATTTCGGAGCTTTTCAGTGTCCTAGCGGCTCGGTCTTCGACCAGGCCTCCACCCACAGGAAGCAGCCCGTGACAGCTGACTAACATCCAGGTGCGTTTTTTACTGCAAGGTAACAGGGGCATAGGGTGAAAGAAACTCTTCCCATTGTTTCTCGCCGGCGCCTGGGATCGAACCCAGGACCACAGGATCACAAGTCCAGCGTGCTGTTCGATCGGCCGACCGGCTCCCTGGGGTTGGTAAGACCGGTGTTGAGGGTTGGTAAGAATGGTGTAGGGGTTGGTAAAACTGGTGTTGGGGTTGGTAAGACTGGTGGAGGGGTTGGAATGACTTATGTAAGGGTTGGTAAAACTGGTGTAGGGGTTAGCAAGACTGGTGTAGAAGGTTGACAAGGCTGGTGTAGGGGTTGGTAAGACTGGTTTATGGGTTCGTTAGACTAGTGGAAGGGTTGGTAAGACTGATGTAGGGGTTAGTTATACTGGTGGAGGGGTCTGTAAGACTTTTGTAGGGGTTGGAAAGACGGGTATAGAGGGATGGTACGACTGGGGTAGAGAGTTGGTTAGACTAGTGTAGAAATTGGTAAGACTTGTGCAGAGGGTTAGTGAGACTGGTGAAGGGGTTAGCACGACTGATGTAGAGGGTTGGTATGACTGGCGTAGAGGGTTGGTAAGACTGGTGTAAGGGTTAGTAAGTCTGGTTTAAAGGGTTGGTAAATCTGGTGTAGGGGTTGGCAAGACTGGTGTAGAGGGTTGGTAAGACTGGTGTACGGGTTGGTAAGACTGGTATAGGGGTTGGTAAGACTGGTGTAGAGGGTTGGTAAGACTGGTGTAGAGGTTGGTAAGACTGGTGTAGAAGGGTTGGAAAGACTGGTGAAAAGGGTGTTATGACTGGTGTAGGGGTTATCTTGAGATTCTTATCTTGAGATTATTTCGGAGCGTTTCAGTGTCCTAGCGGCTCGGTCCTCGACCAGGCTTCCACCCACAGGAAGCAGCCCGTGACGGCTGACTAACACCAAGGTACGTTTTTTACTGCAAGGTAACAGGGGCATAGGGTAAAAGAAACTCTGCCCATTGTTTCTCGCCGGCGCCTGGGATCGAACCCAGGACCACAGGATCACAAGTCCAGCGTGCTGTTCGATCAGCCGACCGGCTCCCTGGGGTTGGTAAGACCGGTGTAGAGGGTTGGTAAGAATGGTGTAGTGGTTGGTAAAACTGGTGTTGGGGTTGGTAAGACTGGTGGAGGGGTTGGTAAGACTGGTGTGTGGGTTCGTTAGACTAGTGGAAGGTTTGGTAAGACTGATGTAGGAGTTAGTTACACTGGTGGAGGGGTCTGTAAGACTTTTGTAGGGGTTGGAAAGACAGGTGTAGGGGTTAATAAGACTGGTGAAGTGGGTTGGTAAGACTGTCCGAAACTTCGTCGTCCCTTCGCCTTCTAGTGTGTGGTCTGGTCATACAGTTTCTAAATTAAGCAATAGGCAGAATCAGATTGTAGAATATGTAGTTTAGTAGTAGAGTAGTTTACCACATCAAATTGTTTGGATGTGTGATAATTGTATGATAGACAGTATGTTAAATGTGCTTTTTGTACTGTGATTTGTGTATTTGTACCATATAATATATAGTATAAATTTATACTATACTATACTATATACTATAGTATACAAATACAAACAAATACAAATACAAATATTTATTCAGGTAAAGTACATACATACAAGGTAAGATACAAAAGTTGATGGATCTATTGATAGAGCTAGTACATACAATGACTGAAGCCACTATTACGTGAAGCGTTTCTGGCAGGAAAAACACTAAGACAAAAACTTAATATTAATTGAGATTAAAGATAAATTGTGTTGAGAAAAAAAAAGAAATAAATGGAAAAAGGGGGGGGGAAACATGGCCGAAAAAAAGAGTAAAAATACAATTTGGTCAACAAAACAGCATTGTTTAAAATAGAAGATATGGATTGATTGACATTTTGGGGGTTAGGTAGGTTACATTGAGTTAATTAGGTAGTACTTAGTTTTTATCTTAAACTGGTTGGGAGAAGTACAGTCTTTTACATAATTGGGAAGGTCATTCCACATTCGAGGTCCCTTGATTTGTAAAGCATTTCTAGTTTGACTAAGTCGTACTCTTGGAATATCAAATAGGTATTTGTTTCTGGTGTGGTGCTCATGGGATCTGTTACAACCTTCTAGGAAGCTTTTAAGGTACGGATTGACATTACAGTGCAGCGTTTTATATATATAAAATACACATGAGAGGATGTGCAGGGACTTAATATCTAACATATTCAGAGATTTGAGTAAGTGTACATATACTACCCAGTTGCCTGAAATGCTATGCGTACTATAGTGGCTTTAGGTACTGTATGCACTAGCTCTATCTATAAATCCAACATTATGTTTGTAAATCAACTATGTTTGTACTTTCCTGAATAAAATTGACTTTACTGTATACTATGTGGTTTTGTTATCCCCTATCGTTTGTGAGAAAAAAAAATGACATACGTTCGGTCAATGACTTTGACTTCGACTTGACTTTGACTTCGTTCATGGCATCGTATTTTCCATAATATATAAGGGTACGACAATGCATTTATATTATTGTGTATAAATAAGTTGGAAATTTCATGTACCCTAAAAATAGTAAAATAAAGAATAAGAATAATTAAATAATTGTTGCAGTAAATTGTCACACGTTCATCATACGCAAACGAACACACAGTTTGGAGCGTCAGTACAACAAGACCGCCGCCATTTTAAAACACGGCTTCGAATGTAAGTAATGTTTTTCTCATACTAACACTGTGTTATACAATAGATTAGTTCTTGAATTCACAAATTAAGTTGTTACATCTGACAGAGTATGTTAGACAGTGTAATGCTGGTTGATGTTGACGTATTTGTGGGCTTGGTGGTGGTTTAAATGTGATAGCGTGGTCAGGTGTCGGAGACCGGTCCGTCTAATTACAACAAGCTAACACAAGCTACACAAGCTTCAGAAAGCTTCCCGGCAATACGTTAGTAATGAATAAATATGATATATTTACTCATTATAATGTTGGTGCTGAATGTACACCACGAAAAAACAATTTTAATCTGAAAAAGTATCTTTTTATAAAGAAATTAGACGAAAATAAAGAGCTGGTGAAGCCAAATCAAGTCGACGATCCAAGCGTCAATGTTGTGGAGCGACTTATCCAAGACAGATTGTTGCCTGGAGAGTGTTTGCTGGCATATCAGTCTCTTGTACACACGTCGCACTTCTCTGCTCAAATTGTCACAAATTGAAATATTGGTATAAACTACAATAATGCATAGTTACAATAATATTTAGCATAAATAGCCAGAAAATATTGAAATTGTATTGAAAAATAGGTATCTGGAAGTGAAATTAACTCCATGGGACAATAGTTTTGTTATATAGATGCTGATGATTATTCGCTGGTATGCGTTCACTACTTGAACTACTATGCACTTATTTACGTATCCAGAGATTAGTTCAGAGTAAAACCATGTTTTTCCAAATTCTATATTACATACCATCATTATAATAGATAAATATGACGTATTTCTTCATTACTTATATAATGCAAGGAAATTTTGGGGTATGATTAGGTAGCTAAGGGTGGCTTTTAGGTAAATACATGGACTCGCTCTGGATG
This sequence comes from Procambarus clarkii, assembly GCF_040958095.1. NCBI lineage: Eukaryota > Metazoa > Arthropoda > Malacostraca > Decapoda > Cambaridae > Procambarus > Procambarus clarkii. Next base: position 47,018,749 of record NC_091162.1, on the reverse strand, counting down.
TGTGTGTAGAACCGTACACATTAGCTAATCAACTGTGTAATTAACATGCATTCATATTAATAATACATTCAATAACATCATTATAGGGGGTAAATATGTCACATTTCATCAATACTTGTGTAGTGCAAGAAGGTTTTATCTTTTTTAAAGATAAATATTTCCACTTTAAATATCTTTTCAAATATTTGTCATTAAAGTATATATTCTGAAAATAATCATATATTTTATTTACCCCAAAGTAGAGCACGAATATCACAGTGTCATATCCTGTGATTAGTAATTTATTTTGCACCCCATACTCATTCCTTCAAGATTATTTACATTCACTCCTCGCTTGATAAATTCAAGATCTTTTGAGTGCATGAAAATATGTTTTAGAATTATAGTATTCAAATGGAATTAGTAGCGTATAGCTAGCTCTAAGCAGAACTACTACTGTACCAGTAACCAATAAAACATTTTAATTAACATTTCAAATCAGGTAAGAATTGAGACCACAAAAATCCAGTAGCATTTCTATCACATTCGACTATAGTTGAACCATTAAGAATGTCTCTTAAATGTTACCCAAGCACACATGTTTGTGGAGACTAAAGTTATTATCAATAGAAAGCAACAAGGCCAGATGAGTTTATTGCACCATATATGACAGAGGACTTTCTAAGTGAGCAGAAAGACATGAGATTAGTGATGTGAAAGGAATCAGATTCTCTGAATCTTTATCCTGGGAATGTGTGTGTGTAATACTAGATAAGAGAGAAAATTAGGTCAGGAGTCAGTACATTAGACAGCAGATGGTTAGAAAGGCGGAATCCATGAGCTAACAGCTTTAGCCTGTGGGTACAAATAGCAAATACACAAACAATTCATTTCATGAGGATCCCGGGGATCCTGTAAATTACTATCCTCCCTTCTCATCCAATATTGTCCTTCCAAAGAAATTACTATCTATCCCTTCTCATCCAAAGTTCATTAAATTTATCAGCTCAATATTTATTTATTTACATATTTGTTTGTGTTATATACAAGAAGGTACATTGGATTTGTCAAAGTACATAACAGTGGTGTTCTTACAATTATTGCAAAGCCACATAGTTTTGGGCAAGTGCTTAATCTAACAGGGGGGGGGGCGTCTGGCGCCCCCCCCCCTTCCCGGCAATTAAATGTTAACCGCATAGAATGTTACAGTATTACATTGTCATTTTACCCAAGGTAGCACTTTTACTAATGTAAAATGTAATAGCCCCATTGTTAGACTTATTCTCTGGAAGTTACACATTAATACATTTACCCTTGTTACACTTACTAAGTTTAATATACAAGGTTATTCTAAGGATGTTAACCTTCAAGCCATTTTAGTCAAACAAGTACAGTGCATTGTTAACTTACAGCGTTAATGTAAATAAGTTATTTTACGCAGGATAAAAGTTTTACCAATGAATGTTGACCAGACCACACACTAGAAGGTGGAGTGATGACGACGTTTCGGTCCGTCCTGGACCATTCTCAAGTCGATTGTGATGAGAAAGTAGAGACAGGCAATAAATAGGCAAGAGAGAGATGAGGAGCAAAGTAAGGTGTAGCCTTACCATTATACCATGTAGTAACCATTTTACCAATGGTTATTACCTTATAGGGATGTATGTACTTAATATGGGAAAGTGATCACTAATTAGCCATTGTAATACCAATCTTTGGACAGCGTTGACTAGCTGGCCTTCATTTATTACACCCAAATCTTCCATCCATAAGGCGGATGGTGTTAGATGGGTTAATATAAAATAGTCATAACTAGTAATTACAGTTCTATAGTTAATGTTGCAGATGTCTTAAGATAAACAAGTAAGAAACTTTCATGCAGTGAGAACTTACATACAATATGTAAACTTTCTATACTTAAATATTAATTTATAATGAAGAAAATTGAGTTAAATATAATGAAATGATTAAACAGAGTACGACAATGTTATTTATTAACAAAAAATTAAGGAAAATGAAATAAACTTGTGCTCTAAATATATAATTTTAAACAAATCAAATAAATTGAATATGCAATCTCTGTACGGTCTTACCAACTCTCTTCACCAGTCTTACAACCCCTCCACCAGTCTAACCAACCCCTACACCAGTCTTACAACCCCTCCACCAGTCTAACCAACCCCTACACCAGTCTTACAACCCCTCCACCAGTCTAACCAACCCCTACACCAGTCTTACAACCCCTCCACCAGTCTAACCAACCCCTACACCAGTCTTACAACCCCTCCACCAGTCTAACCAACCCCTACACCAGTCTTACAACCCCTCCACCAGTCTAACCAACCCCTACACCAGTCTTACTTAGCTTTCCAATAGTCTAACAAACCCCTACTCCAGTCTTACAAACCCCTGTACCAGCCTGGCCAACCCTCTACACCAGTTTTACCAAACCCTAAACCAATCTTACCAACCCTTACACCATTCTTACCAACCCTCTACACCAGTTTTACCAACCCCTTCGCTAGTCTTACCAACCTTCTACACCAGTCTTATCAACCCTCTACACTAGTCTTACCAACCCCTCCACCAGTCTTACCAACCCTTTACTCCAGTCTTACCAACCCCTACATCAGATTCACCCGCCCTCTACACCAGACTTACCAATCCTTACACCAGTCTTACCAACCCTCTACCCCAGTCTTAACAACCCTCTACACCAGTCTTGCCCACCCCTACACCAGTCATACCAACCCTCTTCACCAATCTTAACAACACTCTTCTTACCAACTCTCTACACCAGTCGTACCAACCTTCTATACCCGTCTTTCCAACCCCTACACCAGTCTTACAGACCCTCTACACCAGACTTACCAACCCTTTCACCAGTCTTACCAACCCTCTACACCGGTCTTACAAACCCTCTACACCAGTCTTACCAACCCCTCCACTAGTCTTACCAACCCTCTACACCAGTCTTGCCAACCCCTACACCAGATTTACCAACTCTCTACACCAGACTTACCAACCTTTAAACCAGTCTTACCAACCCTCTAACCAGTCTTACCAACCCTCTACACCAGTCTTACCGACCCCTCGGCTAGTCTTACCAACCCTCTACTCCAGTCTTACCAACCCCATTCACCAGTCTTACTAACCCCTACACCAGTTTTACCAACCTCTACACTAGTCTTACCAAATCTCCATAACAGTCTTAATAACTCTCTACACCAGACTTGCCAACCCTCTATACCCGTCTTACAAACCCTCCACACCAGTCTTACCACCCTTTGTCCAGTCTTACCAACCCTCTACATTAGTCTTACAACCCCTCCACCAGTCTAACAAACCCTAACGCCAGTCTAACAAACCCTAACGCCAGTCTTACCCTGCCTTCCACTAGTCTAACAAACCCCTACACAAGTCTTACAAACCCCTGCAGCAGCCTTACCAACCCTCTACAGCAGTCTTACCAACCCCTACACCAGTCTTATCAACCCTCTACACCAGACTTACCAACCCCTACACAAGTCTTTCCAACCCTCTACACCAGACTTACCAACCCCTACATTAGTCTTGCCAACCCCTCCACTAGTCTTACAAACCCTCTACACCAGTCTTACCAACACTCTACACTAGTCTTACCAACCCCTCCTCCAGTCTTACTAACCCTCTACACCAGTCTTGACAACCCCTACAGCAGATTAACCAACCCTCTACACCAGACTTACCAACTCTTACACCAGTCTTGCTAACACCTTCACCAGTCGTACCAACCCTCTATACCCGTCTTTCCAACCCTTACACCAGTCTTGCAGACCCTCTACACTAGTCTTACCAACCCCCTACACCAGTCTTACCAACCCTCTACACTAGTCTTGCCAACCCCTACACCAGTCCTACTATCTCCTACATTAGTCTAACCAACTCTCTACACCAGTCGTACCAACCCTCTATACCAGTCTTGCCTACCCCTACACCAGATTTACCAACTCTCTACACCAGACTTACCAACCCTTACACCAGTCTTACCAACCCTCTACACCAGTCTACCAACCCCTCCACTTATCTTACAAACCCTCTACACCAGTCTTACCAACCCCACTTCACCAGTCTTACTAACCCCTACGCCAGTCTTACCAACCTCTACACTAGTCTTACCAAATCTCCACATCAGTCATAATAACCCTCTACACCAGTCTTGCCAACCCTCTATACCAGTCTTAAAAACCCTCCACACCAGTCATACCACCCTTGCACCAGTCTTCCCAACCCTCTACACCAGTTTTAACAACCTCTACATAAGTCCTACCAACCCCTACACTAGTCTTACCAACCCTCTACACCAGTCTTTCCAAACCTCTACACAAGTCTTACCAACCCCTCCATCAGTCTTCCCAACCCTCTACAGCAGTCTTGCCAACCCCAGCACCAGATTTACAAACCCTCTACACCAGACGTACCAACCCTTACTCAAGTCATTCAAACCATCTACACAAGTCTTAACAACTTTCTACACCAGTCTTACCAACCCCTTCAATAGTCTAACCAACTCTCAACATCAGTCGTACCAATCCTCAATACCCGTCTTTCCAACCCCTACGCCAGTCTCACAGACCCTCTACACCAGTCTTAAAAATCCCTTTCACCAGTCTTACTAACCCCTACACCAGTCTTAGCAACCTCTTTACTTGTCTTACCAAATCTCCACATCAGTCTTAATAACGCTCTATACCAGTCTTGCTAACCCTCTATACCAGTCTTACAAACCCTCGTCACCAGTCTTACCACCCCTGCACCAGTCTTACCAACCCTCTTCACCAGTGTTACAAACCCTCCACCAGTCTAACCAACCCCTACACCAGTCTTACTTAGCCTTCCAATAGTCTTACAAACCCCTACACCAGTCTTACAAACCCCTGCAGCACCCTTACCAACCTTCTACACCAGTCTTACAAACCTCTACACAAGTCTTACCAACCCTTACACCAGTCTTACCAACCCTCTAAACCAGCCTTACCAACCCCTTCACCAGTCTTACCAACCTTCTACTCCAGACTTACCAACCCCTACATTAGTCTTACCAACCCCTACACCAGTCTTACCAACCCTCTACACCATTCATATCAACCTTTTTACACTAGTCTTACACAACCCCTCCTACAGTCTTACCAACCCTCTACTCCAGTCTTACCAACCCCTACACCAGATTCACCAGCCCCGTACACCTGACTTACCAATCCTTACACCATTCTTACCAACCCTCTACACCAGTCTTACCAACCCTCTACACCAGTCTTACTATTCTTCTTCACCAGTCTTACCAACCCTCTACACCAATCTTGCTAACACCTTCACCAGTCTTACCAACCCTCTACACCAGTCTTGCTAACACCTTCACCATTCTTACCAACCCTCTGCACAAGACTTACCCACCCTCTACACCAGTCTTACCAGCCCTCTACACCAGTCTTACCAACCCCTCCACTAGTCTTATTAACCCTCTACACCAGTCTTGCCAACCCCTACACCAGATTTACCAACCCTCTACACCAGACTTACCAACCCATACACCAGTTATATCAACCCTATACACCAGTCTTACTAACCCTCTACACCAGTCTTGCCAACGCCTACACCAGTCTTACCAACCGCTACAGAAACCTAACCAACTCTCTACACCAGTCGTACCAATCCTCTATACACGTCTTTCCAACCCCTACACCAGTCTTACAAACCCTCTCCACCAGACTTATCAACCCTTACACCAGTCTTACCAACCCTCTACACCAGTCTTACCAACACTCTACACCAGTCTACCAACCCCTTCACTAGTCTTACCAAATCTCCACATCAGTCTTAATAACCCTCTACACCAGTCTTGCCAACCCTCTATACCAGTCTTACAAACCCTCCACTCCAGTTTTACCACCTTTGCACCAGTCTTCCCGACTCTCTACAACAGTCTTACCAACCCTCTACACCATTCTTGCCACCCTCTGCCCCAGTCTTACCAACCCGTTCACTAGTCTAAGCAACTCTCTACACCTGTCGTACCAACCCTCTATACCCGCCTTTCCAACCCCTACGCCAGTCTTACAGACCCCTGCGCCAGTCTTACCAACCCCTGCACCATTCTTACCAACCCCTACACCAGTCTTACAACCCATACACCATTCTTGCCAACCCCTACACCAGCCATATGAACACTCTACATCAGTCATTCCAACCCCTCCACCAGTCTTACCAACCCCAACACCAGTCCTAGCAACCGCCTACACCATTCTTACCAACTATCTACACTGGTCTCACTAACCCAGAGGAGCCGGTCGGCCGAGCGAACAGCATGCTGGACTTGTGATCCTGTGGTCCTGGGTTCGATCCCAGGCGCCGGCGAGAAACAATAGGCAGAGTTTCTTTCACCCTATGCCCCATGTTACCTAGCAGTAAAACACGTACCTGGGTGTTAGTCAGCTGTCACGGGCTGCTTCCTGGGGGTGGAGGCCTGGTCGAGGACCGGGCCGCGGGGACACTAAAAAGCCCCGAAATCATCTCAAGATAACTTCAAGATAACTCTCTATGCCAGTCTTACGAACCCCTACGCCAGTTTAAACAACCTCTACACCAGTCTTTCCAACCCTTCTACACCAGTCTTACCAACGCCTACACCAGTCTTACCAACACTTACACAAGTCTTACCAACCCTCTATACCGGTCTTACCAACCCCTACACCATTCTTACCAACCTCTACACCGGTCTTGCCAACACCCAATACCAGTCATACCAACCCTTACATCATTCTTGCCAACCTAACACCACTCTTACCAACCCTCTACACCAGTCTTACCAACCCCTACACCAGTCTTACGTTCCCTCTACACCAGTCCTACCAACCCTCTACACCAGTCTTACGAACCCCAACACTAGTCGTACCAACCCTATACACCAGTCTTGCCAACCCCTACACCAGATATACCAACCCTCTACACTAAATTTACCAACCCTAACACCAGTCATACCAATCCTATACAGCAGTCTTACCAACACTCTACACCAGTCTTGCAACCCCTACACTAGTCTTACCAACCATCTATACCAGTCTTACCAACCCCTTCACTAGTCTAAGCAACTCTGAACACCAGTCGTACCAACCCTTTATACTCGTCTTTCCAACCCCTACACCAGTCTCACAGACCCTCTACACCAGTCACACCAACCCTCTACACCAGTCTTACCCACCCTCTACACCAGCCTTACCAACCCTCTACACCAGTCTTAACAACCCCCTTCACCAGTCTTACTAACCCCTACTCCTGTCTTACCAACCTCTACACTAGTCTTACCAAATCTCCACATCAGTCTTAATAACCCTATACACCAGTCTTGCCAACCGTCTATACCAGTCTTACAAACCCTCAACACCAGTCTTACCAACACTGCACCAGTCTTACCAACCCTCTTCACCAGTCTTACAACCCCTCCGCCAGTCTAACCAACCCCTACACCAGTCGTACGTAGCCTTCCAATAGTCTAACAAACCCCTACACCAGTCTTACAAACTCCTGCAGCAGCCTTACCAACCATCTACATCAGTCTTACTAACTCTTACACCAGTCTTACCAACCCATGCACCAGTCTTACCAACCCTCTTCACCAGTCTTACAACCCCTCCGCCAGTCTAACCAACCCCTACACCAGTCGTACGTAGCCTTCCAATAGTCTAACAAACCCCTACACCAGTCATACAAACCCTGCAGCAGCCTTACCAACCCTTTACACCAGCCTTACTAACCTCTACACCAGTCTTACCAACCCCTCTACACCAGTCTTACCAAACATTTACACCTGTCTTACCAACCCTTTACACAAGTGTTACCAACCCTCTACACCAGTCCTTCCAACCCCTACAGCAGTCTTAGCAACCCCCTACACCATTCTTACCAACCCCTGCACCAATCTAACCAACCCCTCCACCAGTCTTACCTACTTCTGAACCAGTCATGCCAACGCCCTACACCAGTCTTACCAACCCTTGTACCAGTCTTACCAACCCTATACTTGTCTTACCATCCCCCAACACCAGTCTTACTAACCCTCTACACCAGTCTTACTAACCCTCTACACCAGTCTTACAAACCCACTACACCAGTCTTACTACCCTCTGCACCAGTCTTACCAACCCCCTACACCAGTCGTAAAACCCCCTCCACCAGTCTAACCAACCCCTACATCAGTCTTACTAACAGGAGCCGGTCGGCCGAGCGGACAGCACGCTGGACATGTGATCCTGTGGTCCTGGGTTCGATCCCAGGCACAGGCAAGAAACAATGGGCAGAGTTTCTTTCACCCTATGCCCCTGTTACCTAGCAGTAAAATACGTACCTGGGTGTTAGTCAGCTGTCACGGGCTGCTTACTGGGGGTGGAGGCCTGGTCGAAGACCGGGCCGCTGGGACACTAAAAGACCCGAAATCATCTCAAGATAACCGCAAGATAACCCTTCCAATAGTCTAACGAGCCCGTACACCAGTCTTACCAACTCCTACACCAGCTTTATCAACTCTCTACACTAGTCTTACCAACCCCTACACCAGTCTTTCCAACCCCTACACAAGTCATACCAACCCCTCTACCAGTCTTAACAACCCCTCCACCAATCTTACGAACCCCTACACCAGTCCTTACCAACCCCTACACCAGTCTTACCAACCCTCTACACCGGTGTTACCAACCCCAACACAAGTCTTACCAACCCCTGCCGCAGTCTTACCAACCCCAACGACTGTAAGTATACAGTCTCCGTGGTGTAGTGGTAAGACACTCGTCTGGCGTTCCGCGAGCGCTATGTCATGGGTTCGTATCCTGGCCGGGGAGGATTTACTGGGCGCAATTCCTTAACTGTAGCCTCTGTTTAAAGGGCCTCGTAGCCTGGTGGATAGCGCGCAGGACTCGTAATTCTGTGGCGCTGGTTCGATTAACGCACGAGGCAGAAACAAATGGGCAAAGTTTCTTTCACCCTGAATGCCCCTGTTACCTAGCAGTAAATAGGTACCTGGGAGTTAGTCAGCTGTCACGGGATGCTTCCTGGGGGTAGAGGCCTGGTCTAGGACCGGGCCGCGGGGACACTAAAGCCCCAAAATCATCTCAAGATAACCTCTCAAGATAACCCCTCCACCAGACTTACCTTCCCTACAGCAGTCCTACCAACCCTCTACACCAGTCCCACCAACCCCTACACCAGTCTTAACAATCCCTGCACCAGTCTTTTCAATCCCTACACCAGTCATACAAACCCTCTACACCAGTCTTACCAACCCTCTACACCAATCTCACCAACTCTTACACAAGACCTACCAACCCTACACCAGTCTTACCAACTCTCTACATCAGTCTTACCAACCCTCTACACCAGTCTTACCAATCTCTACACCAGTCTTACCAACCCCTGCAATAGTCTTACCAACCCTCTACACCAGTCTTACCAACCCTCTACACCAGTCTTACCAACCCCTACACCAGCCTTACAAACTCTTACATCAGTCTAACCAACCCTCTACGCCTGTCTTACCAACCCACTACACCAGTCTTACCAACCCCCTACACCAGTGATATCAACCCTTTACACCAGTCTTACCAACCCTCTTCACCAGTCGTACCAACCCCTACACCAGTCTTACCAACCCCTACAGCAGTCATACAAACCCTCTACACCAGTCTTACTAACCCTATACACCAGTCTTACTAACCCCTACACCAGTCTTACAAACCCTCTACACCAGTCTTACCAACCCTTGCACCAGTCTTACCAATCCCAACACCAGTCATACAACCCTCTCCACCAGTCTAACCAACCCCTACATAAGTCGTACCAACTAGAGCCGGTCGGTCGAGCGGAAACGCACGCTGGACTTGTGATCCTGTGGTCCTGGGTTCGATCCCAGGCGCCGGCGAGAAACAATGGGCAGAGTTTCTTTCACCCTATGCCCCTGTTACCTAGCAGTAAAATACGTACCTGGGTGTTAGTCAGCTGTCACGGGCTGCTTCCTGGGGGTGGAGGCCTGTTCGAAGACCGGGCCGCGGGGACACTAAAAGACCCGAAATCATCTCAAGATAACCTCAAGATAACCCTTCCAATAGTCTAACGAACCCGTACACCAGTCTTACCAACCCCTACACCAGCTTTATCAACTCTCTACACCAGTCTTACCAACCCCTACACCAGTCTTTCCAACCCGTACACAAGTCATACCAACCCCTCTACCAGTCTTAACAACCCCTCCACCAATCTTACGAACCCCTACACCAGTCTTACCAACCCCTACACCAGTCTTACCAACCCTCTACACCAGTCCCACCAACCCTCTACTCCAGTCTTACCAACCCTACACCAGTCTTACCAACCCACGACACCAGTATTACCAACCGTACACCAGTCTTACCTACCCTCTACACCAATCTTACCAACCCCTACACCAGTCTTACCAATCCCTGCACCAGTCTTTCCAATCCCTACACCAGTCATACAAACCCTTTACACCAGTCTTACCAACCCTCTACACCAGTCTTACCAACTCCTACACAAGACCTACCAACCCTATACCAGTCTTACCAACTCTCTACACCAGTCTTACCAACCCTCTGCACCAGTCTTACCAATCTCTACACCAGTCTTACCAACCCTCTACACCAGTCTTACAACCCCTACACCAGCCTTACAAACTATTACACTAGTCTAACCAACCCTCTACGCCTGTCTTACCAACCCACTACACCAGTCTTACCAACCCTCTACACCAGTCTTACCAACCCTCTTCACCAGTCGTACCAACCCCTACACCAGTCCCCTGCATGGGGAGCCTGCACAGCTGTGAGGCGTGCACGATCACTGGGGGTTGTTGCTGCCTCCAGCAAAGCTGTGGCTTCTTTGTCTACAATGGGGCTGTCCCAACTGGATTGTTTCTTGGCTTTCGGCATGGCTGGTCTGAGTGCTGGGTCTGTCATGGCACCCCATTTCGTGTCGCATTCCGTGTAGTGGGGGTCCTGTATCCCCACTACATCACTCAGGGTGTCAGGTAGAATTTCCTTAACCAGGTCATTTGATGCTTAGGAGGAAGACAGGAAGGCTGGGACAGCAATTTGGGTGGCGTTGCGGACACCCAAGCCACCGAGCCTAACAGGAAGAGTGGCTTGTTTCCACTGGCATTCGTTGAGGGAGAGGTTAACAACTTTTTCAAGCATGGTCTTCAGTAGGAGGTCATACTCGTCAAGCTTTGGGTTGTCGTAAGATGGGGCGCACCTCAGAAAATAGGTTAGCCTCGGAAGGGATAGGCATTTGGTGAGGAGATAAAAAGCATCGTGGGCATCGATGTCACCTATTCTGTCTTCCATCCTCCTAACGTCTGCGATTTTCTTGTCGAGGATCTCCTCAATGGCGTTAGACCCGAGGGGAGCTCCAAGGAGGGTGCTGTTCTCGGCCCTAATGACATGGGCTCCAGGCAAGGCAGACCTTATTCTAGCTACGATGTCTGGGTTGGAGGAGACTACTTCACACTTGGAAGGGTTCAGGACGAGACCCAGGCTTACTTCTTGCTCCCTTATTTTCCTGATATCTGACAAGAGGTGGTCTATGGTGCCAGCTATAGTGCCATCATCCAAAAACCAGATGTTGAACTCGCTGGACAAGCTTTCGGTGATTTCTTTTAAGACTAAGTAGAAAAGAAGGGGAGCAAGAGGATCACCTTGCTGAACACCTTCACATGATCTGATTTCATGTTCACCAAAGAGCAGTTTGGACTCGCCACTGTAGCAGGATAGTATGAACGGGTAGAGGGGCCGGAAATGGCGATGTACGGCACAAAGTACTGCATCTCTTCTTACCATGTTGAAGGCATTATTAAAGTCCAGTTTGAGCAGGGCCTTTTCATCAGAAATGTTGGTGATGTATGCTCGTGCTGCATGGGCAGCCGCTTCACAGCCTTGGGGGATTCCAAAACCTAGCTGGATTGGTTTCAGCAATTCAGCCGCTTGCTGGCTGACTACCCTCGTAGCAGCCTTGGCAATCAGGCGTCGGAGAGTGTTGCCAACAGCGATTGGCCTGATTCCTTCGTCCTTCTTTTTGAGAGCACAGAGGGAGGCACCAAAAAAACAAAACAAAAAAAAAACAATATATATATATATATATATATATATATATATATATATATATATATATATATATATATATATATAAATATATATATATATATATATATATATATATATATATATATATATATATATATATAAAATCGGAGAAGCGTAAGTTCTATTCAGTTGTGTATTTGTGAACTAAAGTCTTTGAAAATGTAATAAGTTTTACGAAACGCGCTCGTGTCGCATCAGACTAGAAATAAAAATGAATTTTGGAGAATTGATTTTTGATTTACCTCCAACAGTGAAAAGAAATGTACGAAAGATTGAGAAAATTCGTGTTAGAATTATTAATCTTACTTTTTCGGTCATATTTAATAATATATGTCTACAGGAAAGACTGCTACCAAAATATACTAATATATATATATATATATATATATATATATATATATATATATATATATATATATATATATATATATATATATATATATATATATATTCTGTATTTATTATTTTCTGGTTTAGGGCTTCTATCCCTCTAACTATTTTCTTAGCATCAGGGCTTAATTGGAATAGGAGTTCTCCAAAACTCATTTTCGTACTTTTAAGGTGAAGAAAAGAAGTGATTTACTATAGAGTGTATTACACTTATTTGTATAATTTGCACGACGTTTCGAACCTCCATGGTTCATTCTCAAGTGAACAGATCTTACAATACTAGTTGATTTTATACCCGCATTAGGTCAGGTGATAATACAATGAAGGTGAAAAACATGGGGGGATACATAAGGGATAAACATAGGGGCTGCAGAAGGCTTATTGGCCCATACGAGGCATCTCCTATCTAAACACAAAGTAAGTTTAGTCTACAATCATCAGCAGATTTCCTAGAATTGATCAAATCTACCCAGCCCGATGGAATCATCGCTTCCCTGGACGTTGAATCACTTTTTACCAACGTCCCAGTCGACACAACCATAGGAATGATACTGGACAGAGTATACAGAGACGAGAGCACCCCCAAATTAGACATACCTGAGCCACACTTGAAAAGTCTTCTCGAAGCATGTACAAAGGAAGCCCCTTTCATCAGTCCACAAGGAGACATGTATTTACAAATAGACGGAGTAGCAATGGGCTCCCCCTTAGGAGTTTTATTTGCTAATTTTTATATGGGAACCATCGAAGATAGGGTCTTCAGTAGCAGACAAAAACCAACTGTATACTGCCGTTATGTAGATGACATATTCGTAATAGTATAAGACTCAGATGAACTAATTGACCTAGAAAGACACCTAGAGAGAGAGTCAGTACTCCGATTTACACATGAAAATAGTGAAAATAACAGTCTGCCATTCTTGGATGTACTAATAACAAAAACAGGAACCTCTTTAAGCACCAACGTATATACCAAGCCCACCAACATAGGATTATGCCTGAACGGTAGAAGTGAGTGCCCCCAAAGATACAAAGCCAGTGTTCTCAATGCTTATATTCGTCGAGTGCTTACCCACTGCTCTGAATGGAGCAACGTGAGTAGAGAGTTTGAAAGAGTAACTCAGGTATTGGTGAACAACGGATATAGCAACGCGGAAATAAACGCTGCTATAAGAAGACACTTGGACCGTTGGTATTATTCAGAACCTAGAACAGAAACCACAACACCCCCAATAAAATTATATTACAAATCAACCATGCACAGTGAACATATAAAAGAGGAAAGAATAATGAAAGAAATAATCCGTAAAGGAGTAAAAAGCACTACTCCTAACCAAAACATAAACCTGATAATATTCTACAAAACCAAGAAGACTTCCGAACTCCTTATCAAAAACAGCCCGAAGCCGACGGAGAACCCTCTACAGCAGTCAAGCGTTGTATACATGTACACTTGCCCCCACGAAGGATGTAACCTTCAATGTAAGTAGATAGGTATGACGTCGACCAAGCTGACGAGGCGTTTGACATGCCATCTTCAATCTGGTGCCCCGAGGAATCACATGAGACAAGCCCATGACATTACTCTAACAAGAGAAATGTTGAACAAGAATACTTGCATAATAGACAAAACCCAAGATTCAAGAAGATTACAAATTCTTGAGGCAATTCACATAAGAATAGAGCGACCTACCATGAACACCCAAATCACGGAACTATTTAGTCTGCCCACCATGAGAGTAAGGACAAGACAAGAACATATCGATGCCAACACAGAAGACAATGTCCAACATAACAGGCCAATTACACTGGATTAATCTTTGTGTTTAGATAGGAGATGCCTCGTATGGGCCAATAAGCCTTCTGCAGCCCCTATGTTTATCCCTTATGTATCCCCCCATGTTTTTCACCTTCATTGTATTATCACCTGACCTAATGCGGGTATAAAATCAACTAGTATTGTAAGATCTGTTCACTTGAGAATGAACCATGGAGGTTCGAAACGTCGTGCAAATTATACAAATAAGTGTAATACACTCTATAGTAAATCACTTCTTTTCTTCACCTTAAAAGTACGAAAATGAGTTTTGGAGAACTCCTATTCCAATTAAGCCCTGATGCTAAGAAAATAGTTAGAGGGATAGAAGCCCTAAACCAGAAAATAAAAAATACAGAATATGCGGTCATATTCAATGAAACATGTTTGAAAGAAAACCTGCTGCCAGTATACACCAATATATATATATATATATATATATATATATATATATATATATATATATATATATATATATATATATATATATATATATATATATATATATATATATATATATGTATCTATATATATATATATATATATATATATATATATATATATATATATATATATATATGTATATATATATATATATATATATATTTGTGTGTATGTATGAGTTGGTGCAGTGGACACAACACTACGATGACTGGTGATATACTGTGGTGGTATACTGTTGGTGTAGTGGACATAAAACTACCATAACTGGTGACTTTAGTGGCATACTGTTAGTGTAGTGGACACACTACCATGACTGGTGACTGTGGTGGTGTACTGCTGGTGTAGTGGACACAACACTACCATGATTGGTGACACCCTGTGTTAAAAATGTTTTGTATTAGTCTTACAGAAAAATGTTGTCAGCTCCATACTGTTGGTTTGAGCCACTTCTTAGAGTTCACCAATCATCTCATGTTCTTCAAAGACGTGTTCTTTGTACTTAACACTCTTCTGTTCTTCCTTACTGACATGTAAGGAAGAACTTAGTACTTAGTGTTCAAGAACTTTCTTTTCTTTCTCACAGACAAGTTCTTAGTGTTCAACAGCATTTTCATCTTCATCACAGACGTGTTCTTAAGTGTTCAAGAACCTACTTATCTTTCTCACAGACGTGTTCTTAGTATACACCCCCTTTCTCACAGACGTGTTCTTAGTGTTCACCCCCCTTTCTCACAGACGTGTTCTTAGTATTCACCCACCTTTCTCACAGACATGTTCTTAGTATTCAAGAACCTACTTATCTTTCTCACAGACATGTTCTTAGTGCTCACCTATCTTTCTCACAGACATGTTCTTAGTATTCACCCACCTTTCTCAAAGACATGTTCTTAGTATTCACCAACCTTTCTCACAGACGTGTTCAAAGTGTTCACCCACCTTTCTCACAGACATATTCTTAGTGTTCACCAACCTTTCTCACAGACGTGTTCTTAGTGTTCACCCACCCGTCTGACATGTTCTTAGTGTTCACCACGCTTCCTATCTTCCTGACAGGCCCTAGAAGCTCTGGGGATCGAAGACTTGTTCTCGAGCCGCAGTGATCTCACCAACTATGTTCGGGGCACCAGCCTGAGTGTGAACACGTCATCCACAAGGCCGTGGTGGAGGTGAACGAGGAGGGCTCCGAGGCTGCTGCTGCCACACTCATCTTCAAAAGCGGCCCTAGAGTGTTCAGATGTGACCGCCCCTTCGTCTTCTTCATCAGGGACAACCACACTAACACCATACTCTTCATGGGCGTCTACAGGAAGCCCTAACACCAAACTCTTCACGGGCGTCTACAGGAAGCCCTAACACCATACTCTTCATGGGCGTCTACAGGAAGCCCTAACACCATACTCTTCATGGGCGTCTACAGGAAGCCCTAACACCATACTCTTCACGGGCGTCTACAGGAAGCCCTTGCACCATACTCTTTCTGGGGGTGTCTACAGGAAGCCCTAACTCGATACTCTTCCTGGTTGTCTACAGGAAGCCCTTGCACCATACTCATCCTGGTTGTCTATAGGAAGCCCTAACATTAGAGACCTTAACTTTGATGTCAAGGAATTATGAACAACTAGCAAACTTAAGTTTCAGACTTGTATATGTTGCTTGAAGAAGTGAAGGATGACGTCTCTTCACAGCAACCGTCATAGACAACACATATATACACACACACACATGTATATACCTGCCTCACACATATTACTCACATTCACACTCTCGTAGGTGTATACTTCCTCTTTCTCTCATAATATATATATGCACATGTATACCTCCTCTCTCTACTACAACACTTACTTGTGTCAACACTTTCAAGTGTCAACACTCACTTATGTGAACTCTAGTTAGTGTAAACACTAGTTGTGACAAACATTAGTTAGTGTAAACACTTGCTGTGATTAACTGTAGTTTGTGTAAACACTAGCTGTGATAAACACTAGTTAGTGTAAACACTAGCTGTGATAAACACTAGCTGTGATAAAAACTAGCTGTGATAAACTCTAGTTAGTGTAAACACTAGCTGTTATAAACACTAGTTAGTGTAAACACTAGCTGTGATAAACACTAGTTAGTGAAAACAATAGCTGTGATAAACACTAGTTAGTGTAAACACTAGCTGTGATAAACACTAGTTAGTGTAAACAATAGCTGTGATAAACACTAGTTAGTGTAAACAATAGCTGTGATAAACACTAGTTAGTGTAAACACTAGCTGTGATAAACACTAGTTAGTGTAAACAATAGCTGTGATAAACACTAGTTAGTGAAAACAATAGCTGTGATAAACACTAGTTAGTGTAAACATTAGCTGTGATAAACACTAGTTAGTGTAAACAATAGCTCGAGTAAACACTCGTATGTGTAACAGTTAACCGCTGAAGAAGTTCATCTTAGTAAACGTTCACTTATTGTTGTCCTCGAGTTTCATGTTTAATAAAGTATTGTCACAAGTTATTGTTCGTATCTATATCATCTATACTATAAGAGATAATGTCTGTCTGTTCAAAGTTGGCGGTAACAAGGCTGAGGCTACCGTCACCCAAATTAAATTTGCAGAGAGAATGGTCTTGCGTAAGGGATAAACATAGGCTGGTCGGGGTCGCATAAGTCAAAAGAGAACAGCGTGCTAACGCCACCTCCTCCTTCTCTATAGGTTTGGGCACTGGCGGACATCTACATATCTATATTTTTAAAACAAAATCCTTTCGTCCTCAAAAAAAATCTTAAAGTAATATTCACCATTATTCACTGATCTTGGAAAAATTACGAGAATTTTGTGCTGTTAAAAATTTGGCCGCACTGGCATAAAACACACGATCCTTACACAAAGTCAGAAGTTTCTCAAGCAACGGCACTGTGGCACAGTAAGTAGTAACTATTATTGTTTTGTATTTCACACCACTGAACTCCTCTCGCTCTCGAACTCCCAGACAGAGACAGAGACAAAGAAAGACAGAGTCAGACAGACAGATAGATAGATAGATAGATAGATAGATAGATAGATAGATAGATAGATAGATAGATAGATAGATAGATAGATCTATGAATAGATGAATATATAGATGAACAGATAGAAAGCTAGAGGGATATATATAGATTGAAGGATAAATGGCTGCACAGATGGATGGACAGATAGCTGTATGAATTTATAGCTAGATGCAAACAAGCCTAAATGGTCCCCAGGACTATATACAACTGAAAACTCACACCCCAGAAGTGACTCGAACTTCTGGGCTCGAGTCACTTCTGGGGTGTGAGTTTTCAGTTATAGCTAGATATATGGATAGATGGACAAAGTGATGGACAGATTAACAGATAGATGGATAGGTAGATGAATAGATGGATGGACAGAAGGATGAATAGATTGATAGAGCTATTCATAGATGATGAGTAGATAAATGGATAAATAGATCGAAATCCCCGTGGCGCGGTGTTACAACCCTCGTCCCGCGCTTGTCGAGCGATCTACCCTGGGTTTGTATCATGGCCGGGGAGGATTGACTGGGCGCCAGTCCTTAACTGTAGCCTGTGTTCACCCAGCAGTGAATGGGTACCTGGTTGTTAAACGACTTGGTGGGTCATACTCCAGGGAACATAGGATTAAGGACCTGCCCGAAACGCTATGGGTTCTGGTGGCTGTACAATAGTAAAAGAACTCTTCTATATATAAATAAATAAGGATGACATGATTGGTAGAAGGATGGATAGATGAATAAATAGATTTTTAAGTGGATGGATAGATAGGTGGACAGACAGTTGGATAGATAGGTGGTAAATAGGCCGTTAGGTAGACGGACAGAAAGATCGATAGCTAGATGAATACACAGATGAGTGGATTGATAGATGAATAGATGTATAGATGATGGATGGATTGATAAATGTATAGATGGATGGATTGGTAGATGAATATATATAGTTAAAAATACTCATTCAGTAAAAGCAAAGCCTCTCATGTTTTTTTTAAATAAAGCCTTCTGCAATTACCTTCTTTTGTGACATCATCATCCCTAATGCGGTGCGAGGTGCCAACGCGGTAAATGCGGATCCCAGGACGTTCACACATAAGTGTGAACTCTTAATCTGGCTTAATACCTAAACTGTTCTCTGTGCTTCATGAAAGTTGATATTCAGCTACAATGGCTCGTATTTTCGCTCATTGCTCATATTTTCTGATATTCATAAACCCGATCAAACCATCCTAACCTAACTTATTATATATAACAAACAAATGCATTCTACAGACCAGTTATTGTTGTTGTTTAGTGACATCATGAAAAGCGACCTCAGGTATAGGGATAATGGTATTGCTGGCCATTAGCATATAAGTGTCAATGTATTACAGCACCTGACTGGTCAACTGTGTATGACGTCACCAGAATGGCCCATGCGGCCTTTAGCTTCCTACCTGTATATGTACTGTATTTGATGTTATAATTATTCAAAAAATGACTAGACTAACCATCCCCACCTAACCTAATCAGAGGTTTAAGAATATACATTTTAATTATCCACAACTATAATCATTATTCGGTGATAAGTGCAAAAGTATAACAACAGCCCAAATGTCGTACTGCAATTTAAGCAGAATCGTACATCTGGCAGCAGACGAGCTGTCCTTATAAGGACCTCCCCCCAGCCCAAAGGGTAACCCTGTTCATCACACTTCATTAACCATATGTTATGCTGATGATGTCTCTCACCTTGTCACCAGCAACACCATTGATACACTAACAAACAGAGCACAAACAGAACTTGATGTTGTCACTGAGTGGGAGTACAAATGGCGTATAAAAACCAACTCCAGCAAATCTAAAATCACCTACTTTTTCTGTAAAAGAACTATTCGCCCAATTCCTCTCAAACTCTATTCATACACTCAAAATCCTACTTATATCTCTGTATCTCCCTCCTCCACAGTCCTGGGACTCACATTTGATCGACAACTACTCTTTCACACACACATAACACAGAAACATGCAATAGCTCTTCAAGCCATGAAGAAACTATACAGACTTAGATTTGCAAAACCTGACACAAAAATGCACCTTTACAAATCACTTATTAGACCTCTCCTAACATACGCTCCACTAGCTCTTTCTCTATCTGCACGTACTAACAAAATAAAACTTCAAAGAATACAGAATAGAGCACTAAGATGGGTACTCAACACCCGATGGCAAGAGTTAAATACCAGTCAAAGTCTCCATGAAAGTATGAACATTCCTGCCCTAAATACCTACTGGAAAACTTTATCAGATAAACAAATTGATAGACTACTCACTTATCATGAACAACACATTGATTTTCTCCTACACACTCTCAGACTACCACGAAACAATCATGACCTCTTCTCTATTATCCATGATCCTCCTCCTAACTCTGTATTTCGTTAAACTTTATCTCCCAACACCCAGCATCCACTATCATTACATATTCAGCTCTCAACAACCAGCACAAACAATCCGTAAAAAGTTCAGCCCTGACGCTCTTGAGCCAATCACTGTGATGTTGTGAGTTTGTGATGTCTCGATGTTGTCACTGAAAACACCCGACTGAGTCCCTGCCTCGAAAGCCGCAACCTAACGACACGCAGCTGGGTTTAGCCCTGGCACTTTTTCTCTTACAAACCTTCTTCCTCTCACCCCCCCTTATCTTCTTCTGTCCCCACTTCCAAGCTCGCCCCATGGGCATCGTCTCCTGTATTATTCTGATTCTGATTCTGATTCCCAAAGGGTAGTCAAACTCAAGCTTCTTGTGCTAACACTCTGAACTAGCTCCAGCACTTGTGCATTAACGAACTTCGTTGTGTCGTATCTATCAACTCAACCATGTATATTTGTGAACTTTGCAAGGCTCCTAAACTAGGACCATTGCACCTGTGCCAGGCAAAATGTGCTGGATGTAGGATAACCTTCTCCGCCAATCCTCGGCATCAGTGTGTTATTTACTGTAAGCAATGTTCGGAGATATCTCGTGGATATTATGATAAGATTTGTCCCTCGTGCTCCAAAGTGATTTGTGCTACCCGTAAGTATCATTGTTTTTATAACATCTTTTACGAGTCATAGTATATGTATAGATACTATAGAAAATTGCCCAATAGCAGCTAAATTTATATATGAATTAGTATTTACAATTAGCTGTAGAGCTGTACATCTATGCAGCATTCCTTAAAAATATATATATATATATATATATATATATATATATATATATATATA
The DNA here is from genome assembly GCF_040958095.1 of Procambarus clarkii. NCBI lineage: Eukaryota > Metazoa > Arthropoda > Malacostraca > Decapoda > Cambaridae > Procambarus > Procambarus clarkii. The sequence goes on along the minus strand of NC_091162.1, from coordinate 46,997,675 downwards.
TATATATATATATATATATATATATATATATATATATATATATATATATATATGTATAACTATATAAATTAATTGAAATCTACAGGTCGCCACCCCGATGCATGTCCATTTTGCATGTATCTAAACGATTCCGAGGCTGATACTAGTTCTGATTCAGAGCACTCAGATGCATCATCGCACCAAAGCGTCCAATATGAAAGTAAGTCAATTACACTATTCTGCAATACCATTCACAATTCTTGTCAGATATACTCATATAAATATTATATTTATCATCGTTAATTATTATCATTATCATTTATATAATTTTAGGCTCGCCAACTCAGCAGGTAGTGGAGGTAGAGGAAGAATATCCTCGTGGAGGCGGTGGTGAACAGCCTAGCACGAGCCAAGCTCGCTCACCAACACCAGAAAATAATGACAACAGGGAAAGTTTTAATTGTAAGTATCATCCGCATTAATTATTATTTTCATATTTCAATAATGCTAGTATTATTATTATTATTAAACTCCCTATATATAATTTTATTTATTGAAATCATTATTCTTGTTACTTATAGGTTCTCAACTAGAAGATGAAGAAGAGTCCCTGCATTTAGTTTGGGAAGCGGATTCCGATATGGACGCCAGCCAGCCTATTGCTAATTCTCCACCACCAACTCAGGAACAGCAACAGCAGGTAGATGTTTTGCTTCCTTCTCAACCCGAAATGCTTGAAGTGATCAATAATTTCAATGGGGGGTACATACGCCATTCATATAGCATCCCAGATCATGCCCAAGGAGATCCTGCCCATTATTTAACTATATATCGTGATTATTTTATTCAGCAAATAGAATCCTTGTTTGATGCCGTTTATCCCAATTTCCCTCCTGCCTTGTTTGATGCCGTTTATCCCAATTTCCCTCCTGCCCTCTTGATATACCCGGATTTTACATTCAATTTACAACGGCTTAATCAAGAAAATGAACCTGATTTTGAGGGAGAGTTGCCTATAAGGGCTGAGCAGCGCAGTGTATCTAGGCATGAGGCTAGTGTTGTCGTAGATCAATGGATTGCTGAATTGGATAATAAGCTAGAAGAGTTCTTTGCCGAGACAGAAGGTTCTAGTCTAGGTATACAGAGCATTTCTGGCTTTTACATCAATTCCATAGCAGTTCAGCATCCTATCCGTCTAGGAGAATACGTACCTTATCCAGATAAATTGCGTGGCAAAAATTATGTTTTCAACCCTAAAGGTGAGCAAAATATATGTTTGATCCAATGTTTGGCAGCTTATATATGCCTTGCTCAGGGAATGACATTAGGTAATATCCGCAGATTTTCCAAGTCTTCCAGATGGTGTCTTAGATTTGTCCGTTGGAGTGAGGATATTGAAATTCCCATAACGTATGACAATATCAATAAAATAGAAAGTAAAAATAAATTAAGTATTTTTATCTATGTGCTTACGCGTGAAGATAATAGATACTACATTAGCTTAGCTAGAAAAGGGAGAGAACATTCTGCCCGCAAAGTACCATTGCTCATGCTAGAGGATCAGCATCTTGTGCTCATTAAAGATTTCAATCTATACGTTCGCAACATGCGCAGCCATTCATACGAGATCCCTAACAATCATATTTACTGTCATTCATGTTTAATTCATTTGTCACCTGATGCTATGCGGGATCACGAAGAGTCGTGTGAAGTTAAACAAACATTGAAATTTTACCCCGAAGGTCATAAAATCAAGTTCAAAAATTACGGTCGTGCCTATGGTCCCTCTCACACGGCATATAATGATTTCGAGTGCTTGTTGAACCCCTCCAATCCCCAAGGTATGATTGAGTAGCGTCACAAAGCCGTGGCATATGCTTTTATTATCATCAACAGGGAATTGGAGGTGGTAGATAAATTAACGTATATGGGGGATGACCCTGTGAATCATTTCATAGATACTTTGGAGAAGTCATGGAAGAGAATAAAATCTACCATGCCTAAATACAAAATATCTATGACACGTGAACATTGGCAAGCCTATAGACGTCAGACCACATGTGAAATGTGTTATAGGCCATTTAAATCAGCTATGGACAAGCACCGTCATCATGATCATGCTATTGAATTTAATAATTATCTTGCAGCCTATTGCCAAAGGTGCAACATTTTATGCAGAAATTCTTATAAATATTTATACACATTCTCTCACAATGCAGCTTATGACCTCGGGGTAATTTTAAATGAATTGTCTAACGTCCCTAACCGCAAAATTGACATTGCCTCCAAAGTTGGATTTAAGTTCATGAAAGTAGATATCGGTAAACTTCGGTTTATGGATAGTCTGGCTTTACTAAATGGTGGGCTTGAAAAACTAGCTAAAGAACATATCAAGGAAGGTAAACCCACCACTTACACCTCCGTTATGCTAGATGACGTCCCTGCAGCCGCCCACCATTTATTAAAGACAGGCAAACAGGTCTTCTGTTATGACTACATTTCATCTTTGGAGAAATTAAATGAACCGGCTCTTCCTCCTCCCGAAGCCTTTTTCAATAGTTTAAAACACGAGGCCATAAGCGAGAGCGATTATACACAGGCTAAAGAAGTCTTCAGATTAGCGGAATGCAAGACCACTGGGGATTACTTGAAGGTCTATTTGAAAGTAGATACTGGACTGTTGTGTGATGTGTTTACTGTATGGCGCAAGACCATGCTTGAGCTGTATAAGTTAGACATTACACACTATGTCTCGTTATCTAGTTTTGCATGGGACGCTTTCTTGTTTAAGAGTCAAGTTATCTTGGACTCTATTTCTGATCCCCATTTGTACGATGTATTGCGCAGAAATCTAAGAGGCGGATTTACCTCTGTTGTACGGCAGCACACAAGTGTACAAAATGAGCATACGGGTGCTGATCCTTCTAGTACTGATAAATATATTCTGTATTTAGATTTTAATGGCTTATACGCCACCTGTATGACAGAACTGCTTCCTCAAGGCGGGATCCGTAAATTATCTGCTGCCGAATGCAATGATTGGCTCCAACAAGGATTGGAAAATATTTCATGTGATGGGGATAAGGGGTATTGGGTCATGTGTGATACCAAGCATGTCGCACCTGAGGTGGCTCGATACACAGATGACTTACCTTTAACCCTGTCGCATGCTAATATTTCAACTGATCTTCTGTCCGATTATAGCAAACACATTTTAAATACCGAAGATCGCAAACTCCCCAAGAAAAACAATAAATTAATTGCCTCACATCTCCCCCAAAAAGATTACTTGGTGAGTTTAGATTTGCTTCAGATGCTGATGAAATTGGGATTGGAAGTGGCTAAGGTAAATGCAGTTTATGAATTCCAACAAAGCAAGTACCTTAAAGAATTTGTCGAAACAAATGCTCGTGAACGTGCAAATACACCTTGCGCCATTAAGGGTAAAGCTTTCAAGCTGGTATCTAATGCAATTTACGGCAAGAGTTTGACAAATGTGAGTAAATATGGCGATCAGCATTATTTAGTTACATCTCGAGACAAATTCCAAAAGCATGCACGCAATCCGTTCTTCAAACGGAGCATTTTGTTAAGTGAAGACAGAGTCATTTGCACGGTTAAGAAACAATCACTTAAAGTCAATACACCAACCTATTTGGGGTTCCAGATCTTGCAAATAGCTAAGAGGATCCTATATGATTTTTGGTACAATACCGTCAAAGATCATTATGGAGACAAAGCTAGATTGCTGTATACGGATACAGATTCGTATTTGATTGAATTGACCTGTCCAAATGCTTTTGAGGAATTAAATAAACTGCCTTTGTCTCAGCATATGGATTTCAGTAATTTCCCTCCTGAAAATCCCTATTTCGATGATTCTCGCAAAGGTCAACTGGGTTTGTTAAAATCGTAAGTTGGAGCCAAAATTATCAAGGAACTCATTGCATTGAAGCCTAAAATGTACTCAATTCTCATTCAAGACCATGTTCAGATCTGTCGTTGTAAAGGAATTCCCACTTATCATCAGTCTAAACTCACTCATGCAGCTTTCCAAAGTGCTTTAGAGTTAAATATTGGGCAGAGGTTCCAATCCAGATCTATTAGGAATGTTAAAGGCCGTATGTGTACCTGTCTCACTACAAAACGTGGATTGTCGGCCTTTGACGATAAACGTTTTGTACTGAGTCCTACACAGTCTTTGGCGTATGGTCACCCCGATATACTTCGAGCAGAAATTAATGAAGAAGAGAATGAGGAGGAGGAGGATGTACCTGCACCTGCTGCTGCTGCTGCACGTCCTGTGAGACGTGGATTCCATCCCATATTCAACATGTGGGGAAAACGCGATGCACTGGTGAACAAGACATATCCTCACAATTAGTGACTGAAGAAATTGGTGATGGAACATTGCAACCTCCCCTAACCTATCTTTGGGTTTGAAAATTGCTGCCTCCCCTAACCTGACATTGATGTTTGAAAATTGCTACCTCCCCTAACCTCTCATTGATGTTTGAAAATTGCTGCCTCCCCTAACCTGTCATTGATGTTTGAAAATTGCTGCCTCCCCTAACCTGTCATTGATGTTTGAAAAATTGCGGGGCCCCTGACTCATCACTGATGTTCTGAAAATGCAGTCTCCCTTAACCTATGTTGAAAATGTTCTGTTGTATATCTATGTTGAAAATGTTCTGTTGTATATAAAAAAATAAAAATTGTGAAATGTATACTTTGATGTTTTTATAAAACAGTGCCCCCCCTAACCTATGTTTTGAAAATGTTCTATGCAAAAAATAAAAATATGAAATGTATGCTTTGATGTTTCTATGAAAACCTCCCATGTTTAAATATAATAACCTTATCATACTTATGTCAGTACAAACCCAACACGAGTCATGGATAGTTCACCTATCACTGAAGAACAACTAGATATTTTCAATGAACCTAGCAGAATAATCATTGCAGGATTTTCCAATGGCGGAAAATCTCATTTGTGCACTAAACTCGTACAAAAATACCATCTGAATTTCTCCAGTATTATTATATGCGGCGGCAGTTACAGAGCATTGCTAGACGATCCAGTAATTAACAAGAAAATAATAGCTCATCCTGAAAGTATTAACCCTTTAGATGAACGTACAGATGATACGCCTATTTTAATTATTATCGATGACTTGTTCATCGAATCTGCCAATTCCAAAATTGTGTCTGATATCTTCACTAAAGGCAGACATCTTGCTATTTCGTGCATATTCATTACCCAAAATATATTTTTCTCTGGGAAATATGCTAGAAGTATCCGTTTAAACGCCTCCCATTTCATATTAGTGAAATCTAGAGATTTAGCTCAAATTGAGACTTTGGGGCGGTAGTTATTTGGAAAACAAGATTCTAAAAAGCTTTTGGATATCTACAAGAAAGCCATCAGTAAACCTTATGGGTATTTATTGGTGGATTTAGGAGTGAAAACCCCTGAACGCATCACCTTCCGTAGCAATATTGTTGGTGAGCATCCATACGAAATTGTTTACCAATGGTGAATGTACTAAACAACAACCACAAGGGGAGGTTAGGGGGGTGGGGTGTATAGGATGTGTTACAACAACCACAAGGGGAGGTTAGGGGGGTGGGGTGTATAGGATGTATTCCCCACAACAACAACAACAACCACAAGGGGAGGTTAGGGGGGTTGGAATATTGGATGTATAAAACAACTAAAACCATACAATCCGATATCACTTTATTAGAAGATGGAGCACGTACTAGATAAAATTTATTATAACCCCGCATCCACAGGAGGGTTAGGGGGGGTCAATAGGTTGTATAAAGCAGCTAAAACCATAAAACCAGATATTACTTTATCAGATGTCAAAGAATACTTGAAATCGTCTAAAGCTTACACTTTGCACGCATTAAAACCTCGCAAATTTCAGCGACGAAAGGTGCTGAGTCCTAAACCCCGTATATATTTAGCTTGTGATTTAGCAGAAATGGGATTAATAGCTAAACACAATGATGATATTAAATACATTCTCGTCTGTGTCGATATTTTTTCACGGTATGCGCAAGTAGCACCTCTGATACGCAAAGATGGACAGACTGTGAGTAAGGCTCTGAAAAACATATTGGAATCCTCATATTTCCAAGGAATACGTAAAATAAATACAGATCAAGGAGGTGAATTTTATAATTCTCATATGCAACGAATGCTTGCAGCTAAAAATATTAAACTATATAGCGTATTTTCTCAAGAAACAAAAGCCGCTATCGCCGAACGCTTTATACGTACAATGAAAACCAAGATTTATAAATATATGACTGCGCACAATACCTCGAGATATCTGCCCATATTGCCTGATATCATAAAGGCCTATAACACAACACCCCACCGAGGGTTAGGTGGTCGGACTCCAGTTGACGTTCATGCTTTATCTCGTCCACAAGATATAAAGAAACAGTTCAATCTCATGTATAAAAGTAAGGACAAACCTAAAGCAGGTCTTAGTTCTCTACTAGCTGTCGGGGACACAGTTCGCATTACTCTCTCCAACAGAATTTCGACATTCAAGAAAGGTTTTGCTAGACAAAACACGGAAGAAATTTTCAGAATTATTCGTATAGATAAAAGCCAGCCTATCCCATTATATTTTTTACAAGATTTGAATAACAAGCCCATTGACGGAGGGTTTTATAAGGAAGAATTAACCCTAACCCATTTACCAGCTGCATTTAATATTGAGAAGGTCCTACGCAAACGTACATTACCCAATAATAAATTACAGTTTAAAGTAAGGTACGAAGGCTACGATTCTTCATTTGATCAGTGGATTGATGCTGATGATTTATTGAAGATATGAAGAAGCCATTAGTATACAAGTACAGAGACTTGGTGACCTTGCTGAGCAAACTCAATTCCTCAGCCAGGAAAAAATTGATTGCTCAGTTTAAAAAACCACATATTCATTGCTTGTCAGAGATTTTCAACAATTTTATGAAAAATAGGCTTCCGGTTAAGAAGAAAGTTATAGTCAAATTGAAGAAATATAGAGACACCTTGCATTCGCTGGCTTGCAAGAAACCCTCAATTTCAAACAAAAAGCGTATTTTATTGACTCGTAAAGGAGGCAGTATCCTCGGTATATTATTACCCATAGCTGCTAGTTTAATTTCCAGGCTATTTAATAAATAAAAATGAAAGAATATTATCTAGTACCTCGTAAATCCATCGATGAGGGCCCTGCTAAAGTACCAGTAGTAAAAAAAGCAGAAGTAGCGCCAACACTAGCTCCAACACCAGCAGCAAGTACTTCAGTAGCACCAGTTCCAGTACGAGCTAATCCTTCAATAGTACATTTGGTACATTTAAAATTGAAAGCTAAAGATCATGATTATGCTACTTCGCTGTTGAATTATTTTGATGAAAGCAAGATGGTGCAATGGGACGTCAATGGGAATCTGCAAATGCCAGTGACTGGAATAAACATACTTGATGATATTTTAACTAAAATGACAATTCACCGCTCTGTATTCCCACGAGAAAAATTACCGCTGGTTAAATTATTCATCTCTTTAACCTCAACTCCACGAGAAATGTTTAGGAATACAGAATCTCGTAAACAAGTATTTAATGATGACGTGGTACTAAGAAGAAAACGGGCGTATGCTCCTACTACAGCTGCTGGAGAAACTAAACGCCCTAAAGTTGGCGGAGGAGCAACTTGGCTAGCTTACTAAAGGTGAGTGTATAAATAGATGTTCTGTTTTGTTTTTAGTTTATTCATTCTTAGTCCAGCAATGGATTCCCACGTTATTTACGCTACTAGTGTTTCTAATACAGATTTATTTCCTAATAATGTACCTAGTGCTTTTGAAAACAGACTGTATAATCAACTCGTGCTGGATTCTAGACGTTCCTACGAAATGTGTCTCCAGAATATATTATTGCCTTCGTCATATTACATAATAAGATCGGATGATCTGGAGAGTTATATCCGCGTGAGAATTATGTACCTAGATGTTAAAGGAATTAGTTACAAACATTCCAAATTTCTACCGAAAACTAATATTTTAGCTGGTGGCATAAAGGAAATTATATACGCCATCAATAATGAAATTACCCATATATTTTCACAGAACGATTTGAGTTTTGTGTCTGATGTCTATAAGACGCATTTCCCAAGATATGCTGATGCATATATTAAATATGGATCGATTTCCAATAGAGTAAAGTTCAATACCGCGATCAGCGATGAGAATGTATTGTATTATGACGATAATCGAGCAGTATGCAGGATTTCCCTATCTTTTGGGGCGAGTATTGGCAAGGTTTTAGGAACTGAACAGCATAAAAATTATGATATTTACGTACACAAGAATTATTTGGATGAAACACCCATATCAGACACGTGTCCCTACCCTCCACAACCAAGGGGCATGATGGATTACTTGTGTGTTTATTGCGATAAAATTGCTCCTACGATGTACGGAAATTTATTAGTGAATATATTGGACGTAGTGTCTTTGCAGGGCGGTGAAAGCACGAATAGGAAACTATATAAACCTCTAAATACAAATGTACTAGATAGTATAAGTATTGCAGTAACAGATCCTAATGGGACTCCTATTTATTTCGATAAACGAGGAAGCACAACAGCTGTTTTACATATACGACCCCGAATTGGGTCTATATAATAAGGACATTACAGTTCCGAGCCTCATTACTCATCTGCAAGCTACAAAATGCGCGTCAATTTCATCCCTCCGTCTGTAGACGAAATATTATTCTTAATTAGCCCACCTGCCTCATATAAAGGAGGTGGGCTGAGTGATATTAGAATATTCAATAGGAGTCATATAAGAGGAGGTGGTATATTCAGTTTCCTCACTGGTTTAGCCCGTAAAGCAGCCCCATTTTAAATGAGAACCCTCGCTCCTGCCGTCTTAAGTATGGGTCAGAATGTATTGCAAGACATGCAAACAGGCGAACATTCCTTTAAAAAGTCAATGAAGAAGCATGGGATCGAATCATTGAAGGGAGTTGGCCGTCAGATTTTAGGTGGTGGTAAAAGGCGAAAAAAGTCTAAGAGAAAGGCTAAGGCCACCAAATTAGCACTTATTCGCAGTTTCACAAAACAGAATAAGAAGAATAAGAGATATAATGACGTGTTTGCATAAATTACAATTCATTCCTCTCATAGCATCCAGCATGAATACTACTACTACACTAGGAGCGGGGCTACAATCCCCTTTGGAAAGTTACACAGTGGCTGTAACAGATGGATTTCCCAAACTTAATTCAGCACGTATGATTGAGTCCACTATAGCCAGGAAGGAAAAATATTGATATTTTACCTGTTAATTTAGGAATTAATAAATTTAAGGACTCGTATATAGAATTTAGAATCCCTGGCATTCCTGGTCATTTCCTGGATATGTCATCACTAGCCCTAGAAGTGGGCATAGAATTAACAGAAGCTGACGCCGCAATAGATTCGGGCAAAAAAGTGACTGTCGCCAATGGATTATCACAAACACTTTTTAAAACAGTGGTGGTGTATTTCAACGAACAAGTAGTTGAAAGTAATTCTTTATTTTCTTATTGGGCGTATATAAAGCTGCTAACGACTCTTTCCAGAAGTAAAATTGATGGTTTTAAGCATCTAGCGCATTTTTATGAAGAAGTGGCGCTAACGATACCCAATAAAATTGATACGCAGTATTTTGCTACGACCACGATAGATCAGGATGAGAAAATGGCTAATATGAAAGAACAGGGCATTTATACGTGCTTTAAATTACTGCTGGATATTGCATCTATTAGCGAGTATTTACTGGATAACGTAGAAGTAAGAATACGTTTGGAGTTAAATAGTGATAAATGGGTTATTGGCAGTGATACAGCAACTGCTAATTATAAATATAATATAAATATGGCCCGCTTATGGATAGATAGATTAACCCCATTCCCTTCTGGGCTACTAGCTATTAACAGCACTCGCCCAAAATAATGGAGCAGTAACGTATATATTTGATAAAACCCAATTTAAAACCTATATTCTAGGTCAGGGTAAAAAATCATTAACTATGGACCAACCCTGGGGTGGAGTGATCCCTGAGAAATTATACATGACCATTATTGATATGGAAGCCATTTCTGGAGATTATAATTTAAACCCATTATATTTCAACAATTCCGCCTTGAGCAACGTATATATCTCGGTGAACGGCACGAGTTTATTTAATATCGCGTGTGATTTCCCCCATAAATGTTCGAAATTATATTATACGGTATTGAATGCTGTAGGATTTAATGTAGATAATATTTTGTCCTACGAATCGTTCGTTAAAGGACAAACTCTGCTGGTCTTTAATTTATTACCAGAAGAAATAAAGGGTACAGTTTCCTTGGAAGCGACAGGGAATTTAAGAATTACATTGGAATTTAATACAGCCATAGTGGGAAATAAAGTTATACTGCTGTTTGGTCCTACTACTGGGGTTATGAAAATTAATGCTGACCGACGTATTATTTGTGAAACGAGAGCCTAAGAAACATGAATTGTTTAGAAATAAACAATAGGTTGAAAAATATATATATAGGGGAAGAAGCCATATATATCGGATGTTATTTAGCGAACGATGTAAGGAGAATCTTTAAGAAATTAAATAAAGAGCCAGTGGCATTTATTTTGAATACTTTAGATGAGAAATCCCCTGCAACGATGATGGGTCATTGGATGACTGTGTATGTACACAATAAACCTTCAGGAGCCATTATCGCCCTGTTAGACAGTTTTGGGGTGAAGATGGAATTCCATTCACGTTATTTACAAGAATTCCTCTCTTATTTTGAAGATTATAGAGTATACATGTTCACACAACGCATTCAGAGAATGGACTCTTATTATTGCGGAGCCTATGCCATGTTTTTCGTCTATCAATTATGCAACCTTAACTTGAGAGCTGCACTACATAAATTTGAAAATTTATTTGAATATTGTGAATATAATATGAACGATAGGAAGATAATTCAATTTGCATATTCTAATTTTGCAATGCCCAACTGCAAAATGACATTTTGCATTGATGGACAGGATAAATGTCCATCGCTGTGTGATGAATCCTCATATTACTGAGCTGTAAGTATATTTCTAGATGTTTGCTATATACTGTCTTACATATTATTGAACATAAGAACATAAGAACAAAGGAAACTGCAGAAGGCCTGTTGGCCCATACGAGGCAGCTCCTATTTATAACCACCCAATCCCACTCATATACATGTCCAACCCATGCTTGAAACAATCGAGGGACCCCACCTCCACAATGTTACGCGGCAATTGGTTCCACAAATCAACAACCCTGTTACTGAACCAGTATTTACCCAAGTCTTTCCTAAATCTAAACTTATCCAATTTATATCCATTGTTTCGTGTTCTGTCTTGTGTTGATACTTTTAATACCCTATTAATATCCCCTTTGTTATGTCCATTCACCCACTTGTAAACCTCTATCATGTCACCCCTAACTCTTCGCCTTTCCAGTGAATGCCACTTAAGCTTTGTTAATCTTTCTTCATATGAAAGATTTCTAATTTGGGGAATTAACTTAGTCATCCTACGCTGGACACGTTCAAGTGAATTTATATCCATTCTATAATATGGCGACCAAAACTGAACTGCATAATCTAAATGGGGCCTAACTAGAGCAAGATATAGCTTGAGAACCACACCAGGTGTCTTGTTACTAATGCTGCGATTAATAAATCCAAGTGTCCGATTTGCCTTATTACGAACATTTATGCATTGATCCTTTTGTTTTAAATTCTTGCTAATCATAACTCCCAGATCCCTTTCGCAATTCGACTTTGCAATCTCAACACCATCTAGCTCGTATCTTGTAACCCTATCATCATTACCTAACCTCAGAACTTTACATATATCAGCATTAAACTGCATCTGCCAATCCTTCGACCATTTCAAAACCCTATCTAGATCAACTTGAAGTGATAGTGAGTCCTCCTCCGAATTAATTTCCTTACCGATTTTCGTATCATCGGCAAATTTGCAAATGTTGCTACTCAAACCTGAATCTAAATCATTTATATATATTATAAACAACAGAAGTCCCAGGACAGAGCCCTGAGGCACCCCACTTACAACATTTTCCCACTCTGACTTGACTCCATTTACACTAACTCTCTGTTTCCTTTGGTATAGCCATGCCCTAATCCAGCTTAATATAGCACCCCCAATACCATGAGACTCTAACTTTTTAATCAGTCTTTCATGTGGCACTGTATCAAAAGCTTTGCTAAAGTCAACGTACACAACATCGCAATCCTTACCACTATCAACTGCCTCAACAATGCTAGAATAAAAAGACAACAAATTTGTTAAACATGAACGGCCATTTATAAAACCATATTGCGACTCAATTATTAATTTATGTTTTTCAAGATGAAGACGAATTTTATTTGCTATTATACATTCGAGTAACTTTCCCACAATAGACGTTAGGCTAATTGGTCGATAGATAGACGCAAGTGATCTATCTCCTTTCTTAAAAACTGGTATCACATTAGCAACTTTCCAAAACTCTGGCACTCTGCCTGACTCTATTGATTTATTAAATATGGTTGACAGTGGGTCACAAAGCTCCTCTTTGCATTCTTTAAGCACCCTGGCAAACACTTCATCCGGCCCTGGGGATTTGTTTGGTTTGAGTTTTACTATTTGTTTAAGAACATCCTCCCTGGTAACTGTTAAACTCGTGAACCTGTCCTCGTCCCCACCCACATAGACTTGTTCGGCTGAAGGCATATTGTTAAGTTCCTCTTTAGTAAATACAGATACAAAATATTTATTAAAAATACTACTCATCTCTTCATCACTATCTGTTATTTGACCTGTCTCAGTTTTTAATGGACCTATCCTTTCCCTAGTCTTAGTACGATATAACTGAAAAAAACCTTTAGCATTTGTCTTTGCTTGCCCTGCTATGCGAACTTCATAGTTTCTTTTTGCTTTCCTTATCTCTTTTTTAACATTTCTAACCAGTTGTACGAATTCCTGTTCTAAAGTGACCTCCCCATTTTTAATCCTTTTGTACCAAGCTCTCTTTTTACCTATAAGTTTCTTCAAATTCTTTGTCATCCACTTTGGGTCATTGGTATTCGATCTATTCAATTTGTATGGTATACTACGTTCCTGTGCTTTGTTTAGAATATTCTTAAATAAGTTATATATTGAATCCACATCGAAATCCCCATTTACGTCACCTATCGCTGGGTTCATGTCTCACTCCAAGACCGGCCCCCACCCCATACCCAAGACTTTCCAATCAATTTGACCGAAAAAAATTCTAAGGCTATTAAAATCAGCTTTTCGAAAATCTCGCACTTTAACAGAATTTTCTCCTACAAGTCTATTCCATTCTATGCTAAATCTGATTTCTTTGTGATCACTGTTCCCTAGCTCACTCCCTATTTCGATGTCATTAATTTGTGTTTCCCTGTTAGTTAACACTAAATCTAAAATATTATTTTCCCGTTTTGGTTCCTTAATGTGTTGCGTAAGAAAGCAATCGTCAATTAATTCTAGAAAATCTTCTGCTTCACTATTCCCTGTTTTGTTCAACCAGTTTATTCCACTAAAATTAAAGTCACCCATGACGTAAATACTGTTAGATCTAGATGCCCTAGATATTTCATCCCATAGATGCTTTGCTTCCATTCTGTCTAAATTTGGTGGCCTATATATAACTCCTATTATAATATTATTTGTTTTTTCGTATAATTCTATCCAAATAGTTTCTGTGTGTGGCTCAGTTTTGATTCCCTCTTTGAGACTACATTTCAAATTGTCCCTAACATATATGGCTACTCCCCCTCCTCGTCTAATATATCTATCTGTGTGAAATAGTTTAAATCCATTTATTTGATATTCAGCTAATAGTTCTCTATTTTCTACATTCATCCACGTTTCGGTAAGTGCAATAATATCTATTTTTTCTGTGCAGACAAGAGCATTTAATTCGTTAATTTTATTTCTTAGACTTCTACTGTTAGTGTAATATACCCTAAGTGAATTGTTATTTTGAGATCCTTCTCTTTCCCTGATCATTTTGCCAATTCCTTTCTCCCACAAACACGTACTTTTATTATCTCCTTCCTCCAAATCAATTCCCATACCTCTATCAGCTAACAGTTTAAACCCAAACAAACACCTCTAACCACTTCTTCCAACGAGTTCGCAACAGCAACAACCCCAGCTCTCGATAGATGCACCCCATCACGAGCATACATTCCATTTCTTCCATAGAAGTGTTCCCAGTTGTCTATGAAAGATATTGCATTTGATTTGCAATATCTTTCCAGCCGGCAATTGACACCAATTGCCCTTGATATCCATTCATTTCCCACTCCCTTTCTTGGAAGAATGCCACATATGATCGGGATTCCTCCCTTGTTCCTAACTAATTCAATGGCTGTCCTGAATCTCTGTATTAGTTCCTCACTCCTAACTCGTCCAACATCATTACCCCCTGCACTAATACAAATAATGGGTTTGTTTCCATTTCCTGTCATAATATCATTCATGTTTCCAACAATATCACCAATTCCAGCTCCCGGATAGCAAACCCTTAATCTGTTCCCCCTATCTCTGGCACAAAACGTTCTGTCTAAATACCTCACCTGGGAATCTCCCACAACCAAAATTCGCTTCGATTCTCCCTTTTCCTTTCGAGCAGTTTGAGGGATTGCTGATTTATTATTATCAGTCAGGTGCAGTCACAGTGAGAGGTTGTGCTAGCTGGAGCTCCGATTCTAGTAACATTATTATTGCAATAATGGAAGGATTAGTGAAGGATTTGGTGAGTCTGGTTGGAGCTCTGAGAGCAGAGATGGATTCCCTGCGGGAAAAGGTACGACGGCTGAGACTTCGGGAGGAAACGAAGGAGGAGGCCAGTGTTGACGGGACCTCATTAAGAAGGACTGACGGGACCAGTATTAAGAAGACCTCGTCTTTGCAAGTTGTGAAAGACAGGGGTCTTAAGAAGACCTTGGCAAAACCGACAACTAATAGCCTACACCTAAGGACTTTTAATGCATTTGACGTATTAGAGGAAGAGTGCTGTGGTGAACCTGTTGTTCAAAGAGGAGGCAAAGCAACGAGGAGCATTGAAGCGCAGGTCCCTCAAACTGCTCGAAAGGAAAAGGGAGAATCGAAGCGAATTTTGGTTGTGGGAAATTCCCAGGAGAAGTATTTAGACAGAACGTTTTGTGCCAGAGATAGGGGGAACAGATTAAGGGTTTGCTATCCGGGAGCTGGAATTGGTGATATTGTTGGAAACATGAATGATATTATGACGGGAAATGGAAACAAACCCATTATTTGTATTAGTGCAGGGGGTAATGATGTTGGGCGAGTTAGGAGTGAGGAACTAATACAGAGATTCAGGACAGCCATTGAATTAGTTAGGAGCAAGGGAGGAATCCCGATCATATGTGGAATTCTTCCAAGAAAGGGAGTGGGAAATGAATGGATGTCAAGGGCACTTGGTGTCAATTGCCAGCTGGAAAGATATTGCAAATCAAATGCAATATCTTCCATAGACAACTGGGAATACTTCTATGGAAGAAATGAAATGTATGCTCGTAATGGGGTGCATCTATCGAGGGCTGGGGTTGTTGCTGTTGCGAACACGTTGGAAGAAGTGGTTAGAGGCTTTGGTTGGGGTTACACTGTTAGTAGATAGAGGTATAGGAATTTATTTGGAGGAAGGAGGTAATAAAAGTATGTGTTTGTGGGAGAAAGGAATTGGCAAAATGATCAGGGAAAGAGAAGGGCCTCAAAATAACAATTCCCTTAGGGTATATTACACTAACAGTAGAAGTCTAAGAAATAAAATTAACGAATTAAATGCTCTTGTCTGCACAGAAAAAATAGATATTATTGCACTTACCGAAACGTGGATGAATGTAGAAAATAGAGAACTATTAGCTGAATATCAAATAAATGGATTTAAACTATTTCACACAGATTATTATTATTAACATCTTTATTGACAAAATTAATTACAATTTTGCCTAATCTGAGGATTTTGATAGTCTTATTAAATTGAGGTTAATGCTAGTATTCACTGTCACGCAGGACAGAGGGTCATACATAAGACAATAGGCCTAAACTGTAGGCTGAAGCACATATATATCACGGTTACAATCAATGTTTTAATGTGTGGATATGTGAAAACAACTTTCTATTGTGCACTGCCACACAAGTGCAGGGATGGGTTCATAAGTGATACAGCTTAGAATATAAGTAGAAATTGTTCTTCATTCTTTAAAATGGACAAGCAAATTTTGGGTAAATTGTTAGGATGTCGTCCAGAACACCTGAGTCAATAAAATAGTTACACAGTTGGTGGTACAATAGGCCAGGAGGTCTAAAGTCCTTTACGGTTTCACATTCATCAATATAGTGTTCTAGTGAATGCATTAAAGGTTTATCACAGAGTTTACAATCTGAATATTCTGGTAGTGGCTCAGCCTCACTAACCTGCCAGATGTGTCTATAGCCAAGGCGAATTCGCGCGATTACTACATCACATTGCCTGGTCCGGTTACTGTGCTGACCATACAAATACCTATTATTACAGAACTTGTCATAACTTTTAATACTGCAGCTTTCAGGTCTCTGTGCATTTCTTAGTTCTTCTAAATCTGAATTAATTTCTTTAATTTGTATGTTTCTAATAACTGCATTAGATAGTCCAAAATCATAATCAATGTTTTCTTTCCTGCAAGCCTCATTGGCCAATTGATCTACAAAGTCATGTTTTTCAACTCCAACATGGGATGGGATCCACACAAATTTTATACAAGAATTATTATCATTGGCAAAAATTACATTCCATTTAATATTACAAGCTACTTCCGACATACATTGTGATGGGTTATTTAAGGACTGCAGAGCACTTTTAGAGTCACAGAAAATAACTCCACCACCATTGAGCTTAAGGTATTCAGTGGCTAGATAAATACCCAATAGCTCGGTCTGTGTCGTGCTTGCCCAGTTGTTCAATCTCTGTGTACTAGTCATGATCATTTCATTCCCTTTATACACTGCACATGCACAACCTGTTCTACCAGTGCCTAACTGCACAGAGCCATCAGTAAAGGCATAGGATTCAGTCGGTTTGAGAATTTGAAGATGACTGTCAATAGCTTCTAATGTTATACATCTCAAAATGTCAGTGTTATACATTTGTTTTACACTGATGGGAGTATAATGCAGAGAGACCTCCACATCTTTCCAAGGGGGAATATAGTGAACACAGATAGATATATTAGACGAGGAGGGGGAGTAGCCATATATGTTAGGGACAATTTGAAATGTAGTCTCAAAGAGGGAATCAAAACTGAGCCACACACAGAAACTATTTGGATAGAATTATACGAAAAAGCAAATAATATTATAATAGGAGTTATATATAGGCCACCAAATTTAGACAGAATGGAAGCAAAGCATCTATGGGATGAAATATCTAGAGCATCTAGATCTAACAGTATTTATGTCATGGGTGACTTTAATTTTAGTGGAATAAACTGGTTGAACAAAACAGGGAATAGTGAAGCAGAAGATTTTCTAGAATTAATTGACGATTGCTTTCAACACGCAACACATATTTAATTAAGGAACCAACGCGGGAAAATAATATTTTAGATTTAGTGTTAACTAACAGGGAAACACAAATTAATGACATCGAAATAGGGAGTGAGCTAGGGAACAGTGTTCACAAAGTAATCAGATTTAGCATAGAATGGAATAGACCTGTAGGAGAAAATTCTGTTAAAGTGCGAGATTTTCGAAAAGCTGATTTTAATAGCCTTAGAATTTTTTGGGTCAAATTGATTGGAAAGTCTTGGGTATGGGGTGTGGGCCGGTCTTGGAGCGAGACATGAACCCAGCGACAGGTGACGTAAAAGGGGATTTCGATGTGGATTTAATATATAACTTATTTAAGAATATTCTAAACAAAGCACAGGAACGTAGTATACCATACAAATTGAATAGATCGAATACTAATGACCAAAAGTGGATAGCAAATAATTTAAAGAACCTTATAGGTAAAAAGAGAGCTTGGTACAAAAGGATTAAGAATGGGGAAGTCAGGCTAGAACAGGAATTCATACAACTGGTTAGAAATGTTAAAAAAGAGATTAGGAACGCAAAAAGAAACTATGAAGTTCGCATAGCAGAGCAAGCAAAGTCAAATTCTAAAGGGTTTTTTCAGTTATATCGAACTAAGACTAGGGAAATGATAGGTCCATTAAAATCTGAGACAGGTCAAATAACGGATAATGACAAGGAGATGAGTAGTATATTTAACAAATATTTTATATCTGTATTTACTAAAGAGGAACTTAACAATATGCCTTCAGCCGAACAATTCTATGTGGGTGAAGACGAGGACAGGTTGACGAGTTTAGCAGTTACCAGGGAGGATGTTCTTAAACAAATAGTAAAACCAAACAAATCCCCAGGGCCGGATGAAGTGTTTGCCAGGGTGCTTAAAGAATGCAAAGAGGAGCTTTGTGACCCACTGTCAACCATATTTAATAAATCAATAGAGTCAGGCAGAGTGCCAGAGTTTTGGAAAGTTGCTAATGTGATACCAGTTTTTAAGAAAGGAGATAGATCACTTGCGTCTAACTATCGACCAATTAGCCTAACGTCTATTGTGGGAAAGTTACTCGAATCTATAATAGCAAATAAAATTCGTCTTCATCTTGAAAAACATAAATTAATAATTGAGTCGCAACATGGTTTTATAAATGGCCGTTCATGTTTAACAAATTTGTTATCTTTTTATTGTAGCATAGTTGAGGCAGTTGATAGTGGTAAGGATTGTGATGTTGTGTACCTTGACTTTAGCAAAGCTTTTGATACAGTGCCACATGAAAGACTAATTAAAAAGATAGAGTCTCATGGTATTGGGGGTGCTATATTAAGCTGGATTAGGGCATGGCTATACCAAAGGAAACAGAGAGTTAGTATAAATGGAATCAAGTCAGAGTGGGAAAATGTTGTAAGTGGAGTGCCTCAAGGCTCTGTCCTGGGACCTCTGTTGTTTATAATATATATAAATGATTTAGATTCAGGTTTGAGTAGCAACATTTGCAAATTTGCCGATGATACGAAAATCGGTAGGGAAATTAATTCGGAGGAGGACTCACTATCACTTCAAGTTGATCTAGATAGGGTTTTGAAATGGTCAAAGGATTGGCAGATGCAGTTTAATGCTGATAAATGTAAAGTTCTGAGGTTAGGTAATGATGATAGAGTTACAAGATACGAGCTAGATGGTGTTGTGATTGCGAAGTCGGATTGCGAAAGGGATCTGGGAGTTATGATTAGTAAGAATTTAAAGCAAAAGGATCAATGCATAAATGTTCGTAATAAGGCAAATCGGACACTTGGATTTATTAATCGCAGCGTTAGTAACAAGACACCTGGTGTGGTTCTCAAGCTATATCTTGCTCTAGTTAGGCCCCATTTAGATTATGCAGTTCAGTTTTGGTCGCCATATTATAGAATGGATATAAATTCACTTGAACGTGTCCAGCGTAGGATGACTAAGTTAATTCCCCAAATTAGAAATCTTTCATACGAAGAAAGATTAACAAAGCTTAAGTTGCATTCACTGGAAAGGCGAAGAGTTAGGGGCGACATGATAGAGGTTTACAAGTGGGTGAATGGACATAACAAGGGGGATATTAATAGGGTATTAAAAGTATCAACACAGGACAGAACACGAAACAATGGGTATAAATTGGATAAGTTTAGATTTAGGAAAGACTTGGGTAAATACTGGTTCAGTAACAGGGTTGTAGATTTGTGGAACCAATTGCCGCGTAACGTGGTGGAGGTGGGGTCCCTCGATTGTTTCAAGCGCGGGTTGGACAAGTATATGAGTGGGATTGGGTGGTTATAGAACAGGAGCTTCCTCGTATGGGCCAATAGGCCTTCTGCAGTTACCTTTGTTCTTATGTTCTATATTAAGCTGGATTAGGGCATGGCTATACCAAAGGAAACAGAGAGTTAGTATAAATGGAATCAAGTCAGAGTGGGAAAATGTTGCAAGTGGAGTGCCTCAAGGCTCTTTCCTGGGACCTCTGTTGTTTATAATATATATAAATGATTTAGATTCAGGTTTGAGTAGCAACATTTGCAAATTTGCCGATGATACGAAAATCGGTAGGGAAATTAATTCGGAGGAGGACTCACTATCACTTCAAGTTGATCTAGATAGGGTTTTGAAATGGTCAAAGGATTGGCAGATGCAGTTTAAGGCTGATAAATGTAAAGTTCTGAGGATAGGTAATGATGATAGAGTTACAAGATACGAGCTAGATGCTGTTGAGATTGCGAAAGGGATCTGGGAGTTATGATTAGTAAGAATTTAAAACAAAAGGATCAATGCATAAATGTCCATAATAAGGCAAATCGGACACTTGGATTTATTAATCGAGTCGTTAGTAACAAGACACCTGGTGTGGTTCTCAAGCTATATCTTGCTCTAGTTAGGCCCCATATAGCGTAACATTGTGGAGGTGGGGTCCCTCGATTGTTTCAAGCATGGGTTGGACATGTATATGAGTGGGATTGGGTGGTTATAAATAGGAGCTGCCTCGTATGGGCCAACAGGCCTTCTGCAGTTGCCTTTGTTCTTATGTTCTTATTTAGATTATGCAGTTCAGTTTTGGTCACCATATTATAGAATGGATATAAATTCACTTGAACGTGTCCAGCGTAGGATGACTAAGTTAATTCCCCAAATTAGAAATCTTTCATATGAAGAAAGATTAACAAAGCTTAAGTTGCATTCACTGGAAAGGCGAAGAGTTAGGGGTGACATGATAGAGGTTTACAAGTGGGTGAAATGACATAACAAAGGGGATATCAATAGGGTATTAAAAGTATCAACACAAGACAGAACACGAAACAATGGGTATAAATTGGATAAGTTTAGATTTAGGAAAGACTTGGGTAAATACTGGTTCAGTAACAGGGTTGTTGATTTGTGGAACAAATTACCGCGTAACGTGCTGCAGGTGGGGTCCCTCGATTGTTTCAGGCGCGGGATGGACAATAATATGAGTGGGATTGGGGGGTTATAAATAGCAGCTGCCTCGTATGGGCCAATAGGCCTTCTGCAGTTGCCTTTGTTCTTATGTTCTAATGCATGAATGTTCGTAATAAGGCGAATAGGACACTGGGATTTATTAATCGAAGCATTAGTAACAAGACACCTGGTGTGGTTCTTAAGCTATATTTTGCTCTGGTTAGGCCCCATTTAGATTATGCAGTTCAGTTTTGGTCGGTGTATTATAGAATGGATAAAAATTCACTTGAACGTGTCCAACGTAGGATGACTAAGTTAATTCCCCAAATTTGAAATCTTTCATATGAAGAGAGATTAACAAAGCTTATGCAGGTGATGAGTCACAATAACGTGGGTGAAGTATGTTGACCAGACCACACACTAGAAGTTGAAGGGACGACGACGTTTCGGTCCGTCCTGGACCATTCTCAAGTCGATAACATAGCTTAAGTTGCATTCACTGGAAAGGCGAAGAGTTAGGGGTGACATGATAAAGGTTTACAAGTGGGTGAATGGACATAACAAAGGGGATATTAATAGGGTATTAAAAATATCAACACAAGACAGAACACAAAACAATGGGTGTGGGTTGGATGAGTTTAGGTTTAGGAAGGACTTGGGTAAATACTGGTTCAGTAACAGGGTTGTTGATTTGTGGGAACCAATTACCGCGTAACGTGGTTGAGGTGGGGTCCCTCCATTGTTTCAAGCGCGGGTTGGACAATTATATGAGTGGGATTGGGTGGTTATAAATAGGAGCTGCCTCGTATGGGCCAATAGGCATTCTGCAGTTGTCTTTGTTCTTATGTTCTTATTATTATTCTGTGTTGCTCATATGGTTTCTATTCATTGTTCCAAGTTTGATGTGGCAGAGGAACTGATCTCCCTCACAAAAAATTATCAAGATCTAGGATTGCTATGACCATCATCTTAAATATCATGCTTGCTCCCCATTACAATTTTACTGTTAAGACTAGCATGTAAACTTTTATTACCAATAAAATAATAAAAAACCTATACAATGTATATTCTTAAACCTCTGATTAGGTTAGGTGGGGATGGATAGTGTAGCCATTTTTTGAATAATAACATTAAATGCACATGTCAGTAGGACGCTAAAGGCCTTATTGGCCATCTGGTGACGTCACGCACAGTTGATCAGTCAGGTGCTGTGATACCTTGACACTTATGTGCTAATGACCAACAATACTTTATCCCTATACCTGAGGTTGCTTTTTGTGATGTCACTAAACAACAACAGCAACTGGTCTGTAGAATGTATTTGTTTGTTATATATAGTAAGTTAGGTTAAGATGGTTTGATGGGGATTATGAATAAGTGGAAATATGAGCAATGAGCGAAAATACGAGCTATTGTAACTGAATATTGACTCTGATGAAAAACAGAGTACAGTTGAGGTATTAAGCCTGAATTAAGAGTTCGCACTTATGTGTGAACCTCCAGGGATCCACATTTAGCGCGTTGGCGCCTCGCGCCGCATTAGGGGTGATGATGACGTCAGAAAAGAAGGTAACAGCAGAAGGCCTTATTTCAATACATGAGAGGCTTGCTTTTTCTGAATGAGTATTTTTTGTTTGTTATATGCTACAGTAAGGTGTGGGAGGTATGTTTTGAGCAAATGTGAGATGTGTATAAGGATAGGGACTATATTGGATTACTACTGAACTCACATAGAAATTCCCAATGCCCAGGGCTCTGTTTTTTCATATATATGACTGATAGTGGTTTTAATTTTTATTTGGCCCTATGAGAAATAAACGATCCTTCAAGGAAGATTGTCAAAGCTTAAATTACATTCTCTAGAAAGACGAAGAAGAAATAGGGGTGACATGATAGAGGTGTGACTGAATGGTCCTAGTAAAGGGGAATATTAATAACCTATTAAACGTATCAACATGAAACAGAACAGGAATGAATTGGATAAGTTTTACATTTAGGAAAAAAGACCTGGGTAAATACTGGTTCAGTTACAGGGATGAACGCTGAGATACATGGCAGTTCATGCTCTGTGTCGCTCCCCCTTTGATACATGCAATCGCCGATGGTTGAAAGTAAATATGAAATTTAAAATAGACTAGGGATGATGGTTTCAGGGTCACTGTTGTATCGCAAAACAAACGACTCATAGACCGGCTTTTTAATCTCCTTGATCGTGCCTGTGCAGGAACGCTGAGCGGCTAGCTGGTGACGTCATTAACCATTAGCGATGCCTGTGCATGGGTCACTGGGGTAACAAAATTTGGGTATGCTAACCGGAGCTCCTGAGTGTTGTTATATTATCATAGCAATATGGAAGTTGTAGTGAAGGACCTGGTGACTCTAGTGGGAGCCCTGAGGACAGAGTTGGACTCTCTGAGGGAGGAGGTGCGTCAGCTGAAAGAACAACGAGAAGTAACGAAGGAGGAGACAAGTAGTAAAGGGATCTCGTCTTGGAGAGTTGTGAAGGACAGGGGCCTTAAGAAGACTTCGATAAAGCCGTCTTCAAACGCCATAGCAACTTCTAATTCATTTGACGTTTTGGAGGACGAGTGCTGTGGTGAGACTGCGGATCGCGCAAAAGGGAAAGCAACGAAGAGCAAGGAAGCACAGGTCCCTCAGAGAGTAAAGGAGGTTGTTACGGCCCTCTCGGGTCGCAACCGGGTTCTTTCTCTGATGTTGTTAGAGGTAGGGTATCCGGCCCCAAGCTAGTAGTGGCTTTCAAGGGATGTGATCCGTAACGCAAGTACATTAAAGGGGAAGGGAGACAAAGGCAAAAACTTAATAATATAATTATTACCGTCACCATAAATAGTATATAAATGATGACACGGGGGGGTATAAACACTAGAATATACAATGTGGTCTTCCTCTGAAGACGCGGAGTGTTCCACGGTGCTAGACGATGCTAAGCTCTTGGTCCTCTTGTGGCCTCATGACGAATCCTTCAATTCTCTTGAGTCTACCCTGGCCACAGGCCAGCCAAATCACAGTTCCACTGGGGGCACCGTCATGGGGGCCGTCAACCACACATCCAGCCTGTAGCTGGCAGGTTCCAATCAGCAACGCTGGTTAGGCCACTCCACGACCGATACTAGGGTAGCGAGCCCTAGTCAGGAGCCTCGTGTGATCCCACAGACCACTCTCCTCGCCACAACACCCCAGTGGTTAAGCGTCTCCACCAGTCAGTCCCGGGTACGACAATCCCTCAGCTGCCACGTCACGGACAGGATAACACCACAGTGTTCATCCGGGGGGTGACTCACAGCTGCTGCAGCAAATACTTGGAGACAAGACGGCTGCCTTGGGTAGACTGATCCAGCGTTCATTACAGCAGTCCCAGGTCGACTCTGTAATCAGACACATCATCAGTAATAGGGACACTCTAGGGCACCTCACTTACAGGCTTAGACACAAACGCCCACCTATCCACTCCATATATGGCGTTGCTGTCTAAGCGTCACCTCACCAGAGGTCAGCAGCGGCAGTGTTATGAGCTGATCAGGACGGGAAAGTAGCCCTTGTGGCCAGTATATCTCGTCCTCACTAGGTGGCGTCGTCCATTTGGAGGGGTTTTCAGGAGCTGACCCACAGATGGCGCGGTCGTCACTGCTCCATGCTTGGACGCTGGGCTCGGGACCGTAACAGAGGTACCTAAGCAAACCTTAGTTGTGGGAGATTCCCAGATAAGGTATTTGGATAGAACGTTTTGTGCTAGAGAAAGTGGGAACAGGTTAAGGGTTTGCTATCCTGGAGCTGGCATTGGTGATATTATAAACAACATGAATGATATTATAGGTGCAAATGGGAACAATCCCGTTATTTGCATTAGCGTCGGAGGAAATGATGTTGGTCGAGTTAGGAGTGAGGAACTGATTCAGAGATATAAAACAGCCATAGAATTAGTTAGGAGTAAGGGAGGAATCCCGATCATATGAGGCATTCTTCCAAGAAAGGGAGTGGGAAATGAATGGATGTCGATGGCAATTGGTGTCAATTGCTGGCTGGAAAGATATTGCAAATCAAATGCAATATCTTTCATAGACAACTGGGAACACCTCAATGGAAGAAATGAAATGTATGCTCGTGATGAGGTGCATCTATCGAGAGCTGGGGTTGTTGCTGTTGCGAACTCGTTGGAAGAAGTGGTTAGAGGTGTTTGTTTGGGTTTAAACTGTTAGTAGATAGAGGTATGGGAATTGATTTGGAGGAAGGAGGTAATAAAAGTATGTGTTTGTGGGAGAAAGGAATTGGCAAAATGATCAGGGAAAGAGAAGGGCCTCAAAATAACAATTCACTTAGGGTATATTACACTAACAGTAGAAGTCAAAGAAATAAAATTAACGAATTAAATGCTCTTGTCTGCACAGAAAAAATAGATATTATTGCACTTACCGAAACGTGGATGAATGTAGAAAATAGAGAACTATTAGCTGAATATCAAATAAATGGATTTAAACTATTTCACACAGATAGATATATTAGACGAGGAGGTGGAGTAGCCATATATGTTAGGGACAATTTGAAATGTAGTCTCAAAGAGGGAATCAAAACTGAGCCACACACAGAAACTATATGGATAGAATTAAACGAAAAAGCTAATAATATTATAATAGGAGTTATATATAGGCCACCAAATTTAGACAGAATTAAAGCAAAGCATCTATGGGATGAAATATCTAGAGCATCAAGATCTAACAGTATTTATGTCATGGGTGACTTTAATTTTAGTGGAATAAACTGGTTGAACAAAACAGGGAATAGTGAAGCAGAAGATTTTCTAGAATTAATTGACGACTGCTTTCTTACGCAAAACATTAAGGAACCAACACGGGAAAATAATATTTTAGATTTAGTGTTAACTAACAGGGAAACACAAATTAATGACATTGAAATAGGGAGTGAGCTAGGGAACAGTGATCACAAAGAAATCAGATTTAGCAGAGAACGGAAAAAACCTGTAGGAAAAAATTCTGTTAAAGTGCCAGATTTTCGAAAAGCTGATTTTAATAGCCTAAGAAATTTTTTGGGTCAAATTGATTGGAAAGCCTTGGGTATGGGGTGTGGGCCGGTCTAGGAGCGAGACATGAACCTAGCGATAGGCGACTTAAATGGGGATTTCGATGTGGATTCAATATATAACTTATTTAAGAATATTCTAAACAAAGCACAGGAACGTAGTATACCATACAAATTGAATAGATCGAATACTAATGACCCAAAGTGGATAACAAAGAATTTGAAGAACCTTATAGGTAAAAAGAGAGCTTGGTACAAAAGGATTAAAAATGGGGAGGTCACTTTAGAACAGGAATTCGTACAACTGGTTAGAAATTTTAAAAAAGAGATAAGGAAAGCAAAAAGAAACTATGAAGTTCGCATAGCAGGGCAAGCAAAGACAAATCCTAAAGGTTTTTTTCAGTTATATCGTACTAAGACTAGGGAAAGGATAGGTCCATTAAAAACTGAGACAGGTCAAATAACAGATAGTGATGAACAGATGAGTAGTATTTTTAATAAATATTTTGTATCTGTATTTACTAAAGAGAAACTTAACAATATGCCTTCAGCCGAACAAGTCTATGTGGGTGGGGACGAGGACAGGTTGACGAGTTTAACAGTTACCAGGGAGGATGTTCTTAAACAAATAGTAAAACTCAAACCAAACAAATCCCCAGGGCCGGATGAAGTGTTTGCCAGGGTGCTTAAAGAATGCAAAGAGGAGCTTTGTGACCCACTGTCAACCATATTTAATAAATCAGTAGAGTCAGGCAGAGTGCAGGAGTTTTGGAGGGTTGCTAATATGATACCAGTTTTTAAGAAAGGAGATAGATCACTTGCGTCTATCTATTGACCAATTAGCCTAACGTCTATTGTGGGAAAGTTACTCGAACCTATAATAGCAAATAAAATTCGTCTTCATCTTGAAAAACATAAATTAATAATTGAGTCGCAACATGGTTTTATAAATGGCCGTTCATGTTTAACAACTTTGTTATCTTTTTATTCTAGCATAGTTGAGGCAGTTGATAGTGGTAAGGATTGTGATGTTGTGTACCTTGACTTTAGCAAAGCTTTTGATGCAGTGTCACATGAAAGACTGATTAAAAAGATAGAGTCTCAAGGTATTGGGGGGTGCTATATTAAGCTGGATTAGGGCATGGCTATACCAAAGGAAACAAAGAGTTAGTATAAATGGAATCAAGTCAGAGTGGGAAAATGTTGTAAGTGTAGTGCCTTAAGGCTCTGTCCTGGGACCTTTGTTGTTTATAATATATATAAATGATTTAGATTCAGGTTTGAGTAGCAGCATTTGCAAATTGCCGATGATACGAAAATCGGTAGGGAAATTAATTCGGAGGAGGACTCACTATCACTTCAAGTTGATCTAGATAGGGTTTTGAAATGGTCAAAGGATTGGCAGATGCAGTTTAATGCTGATAAATGTAATGTTCTGACTTTAGGTAATGATGATAGAGTTACAAGATACGAGCTAGATGGTGTTGAGATTGCGAAAGGGATCTGGGAGTTATGATTAGTAAGAATTTAAAACAAAAGGATCAATGCATAAATGTTCGTAATAAGGCAAATTGGACACTTGGATTTATTAATCGCAGCATTAGTAACAAGACACCTGGTGTGGTTCTCAAGCTATATCTTTCTCTAGTTAGGCCCCATTTAGATTATGCAGTTCAGTTTTGGTCGCCATATTATAGAATGGATATAAATTCACTTGAACGTGTCCAGCGTAGGATGACTAAGTTAATTCCCCAAATTCGAAATCTTTCATATGAAGAGAGATTAACAAAGCTTAAGTTGCATTCATTGGAAAGGCGAAGAGTTAAGGGTGACATGATAGAGGTTTACAAGTTAGTGAATGGACATAACAAAGGGGATATTAATAGGGTATTAAAAGTATCAACACAAGACAGAACACGAAACAATGGGTATAAATTGGATACGTTTAGATTTAGGAAAGACTTGGGTAAATACTGGTTCAGTAACAGGGTTGTTGATTTGTGGAACCAATTACCGCGTAACGTGCTGGAGGTGGGGTCCCTCGATTGTTCCAAGTCCAGGTTGGACAAGTATATGAGTGGGATTGGGTGGTTATAAATAGGAGCTGCCTCGTATGGGACAATAGGCCTTCTGCAGTTGCCTTTGTTCTTATGTTCTTATGCCAGGGACCGGCATTTTAATCCTACCCCCAGGCAAATTGAAGACTGGCTATCCGATGACGTCATTGACCATTAGCTATGCCTGTGCATGGGTCACCGGGGTAACCAAAAATGACTATGCCTACGATGCCACTCTCAAAACGGTACCCTGACGGGAACGGAATCTCACCAGGGTAACGAAAATTGACTGGGCCTACGATGCAACTCCGAAAACGGAAACCAAACGAGAGAGAAATCTCATCGGGGTAACGAAAAATGACCGAGCCTAGAATGCAACTCCGAAGACAGAAACCAAATGAGAGAGAAATCTCATCAGGGTAACGAAAAATGACCGGGCCTACGATGCAACTCCGAATCCCTATACTTGAGGTCGCTTTTTGTGATGTCACTAAACAACAACAGCAACTGGTCTCTAGAATGTATTTGTTTGTTATATATAATAAGTTAGGTTAAGATGGTTTGATGGGGTTTATGAATAACTGGAAATATGAGCAATGAGCGAAAATACGAGCTATTGTAACTGAATATTGAATATATTAATAGGGTATTAAAAGTATCAACACAAGACAAAACACGAAACAATGGGTGTAAATTGGATATGTTTAGATTTAGGAAAGACTTGGGTAAATACTGGATCAGTAACAGGGTTGTTGATTTGTGGAACCAATTACCGCGTAACGTGGTGGAGGTGGGGTCCCTCCATTGTTTCAAGCGCAGGTTGGACAAGTATATGAGTGGGATTGGGTGGTTATAAATAGGAGCTGCCTCGTATGGGCCAATAGGCCTTCTGCAGTTGCCTTTGTTCTTATGTTCTTATTATTATTCTGTGTTGCTCATATGGTTTCTATTCATTGTTCCAGATTTGATGTGGCAGAGGAACTGAGCTCCCTCACAAAAAATTACCAGGATCTAGGAATGCTATGACCAACATCTTAAATATCATGCTTGCTCCCCATTACAATTTTACTGTTAAGACTAGCATGTAAACTTTTATTACCAATAAAATAATAAAAAACCTATACTATGTATATTAATTTATGAAAAACATAAATTAATAATTGAGTCGCAACATGGTTTTATAAATGGCCGTTCATGTTTAACAAATTTGTTATCTTTTTATTCTAGCATTGTTGAGGCAGTTGATAGTGGTAAGGATTGCGATGTTGTATACCTTGACTTTAGCAAAGCTTTTGATACAGTGCCACATGAAAGACTGATTAAAAAAATAGAGTCTCATGGTATTGGGGGTGCTATATTAAGCTGGATTAGGGCATGGCTATACCAAAGGAAACAGAGAGTTAGTATAAATGGAATCAAGTCAGAGTGGGAAAATGTTGTAAGTGGAGTGCCTCAAGGCTCTGTCCTGGGACCTCTGTTGTTTATAATATATATAAATGATTTAGATTCAGGTTTGAGTAGCAACATTTGCAAATTTGCCGATGATACGAAAATCGGTAGGGAAATTAATTCGGAGGAGGACTCACTATCACTTCAAGTTGATCTAGATAGGGTTTTGAAATGGTCAAAGGATTGGCAGATGCAGTTTAATGCTGATAAATGTAAAGTTCTGAGGTTAGGTAATGATGATAGAGTTACAAGATACGAGCTAGATGGTGTTGTGATTGCGAAGTCGGATTGCGAAAGGGATCTGGGAGTTATGATTAGTAAGAATTTAAAACAAAAGGATCAATGCATAAATGTTCGTAATAAGGCAAATCGGACACTTGGATTTATTAATCGCAGCGTTAGTAACAAGACACCTGGTGTGGTTCTCAAGCTATATCTTGCTCTAGTTAGGCCCCATTTAGATTATGCAGTTCAGTTTTGGTCACCATATTATAGAATGGATATAAATTCACTTGAACGTGTCCAGCGTAGGATGACTAAGTTAATTCCCCAAATTAGAAATCTTTCATATGAAGAAAGATTAACAAAGCTTAAGTTGCATTCACTGGAAAGGCGAAGAGTTAGGGGTGACATGATAGAGGTTTACAAGTGGATGAATGGACATAACCGGGGGGATATCAATAGGGTATTAAAAGTATCAACACAGGACAGAACACGAAACAATGGATATAAATTGGATAAGTTTAGATTTAGGAAAGACTTGGGTAAATACTGGTTCAGTAACAGGGTTGTTGATTTGTGGAACCAATTGCCGCGTAACATTGTGGAGGTGGGGTCCCTCGATTGTTTCAAGCACGGGTTGGACAAGTATATGAGTGGGATTGGGTGGTTATAGAATAGGAGCTGCCTCGTATGGGCCAATAGGCCTTCTGCAGTTACCTTTGTTCTTATGTTCTTATGTTCTTAAACCTCTGATTAGGTTAGGTGGGGATGGATAGTGTAGCCATTTTTTTTTATAATAACATTAAATACACATGTCAGTAGGACGCTAAAGGCCTTATTGGCCATCTGGTGACGTCACGCATAGTTGATCCGTCAGGTGCTGTGATACCTTGACACTTATGTGCTAATGACCAACAGTACTTTATCCCTATACCTGAGGTCGCTTTTTGTGATGTCACTAAACAACAACAGCAACTGGTAGAATGTATTTGTTTGTTATATATAATAAGTTAGGTTTAGATGGTTTGATGGGGTTTATGAATAACTGGAAATATGAGCGGAAATACGAGCTATTGTAACTGAATATTGACTCTGTGATGAAGCACAGAGTACAGTTGAGGTATTAAGCCTGAATTAAGAGTTCGCACTTATGTGTGAACCTCCTGGGATCCGCATTTAACGCGTTGGCGCCTCGCGCCGCATTAGGGATGATGATGACGTCAGAAAAGAAGGTAACTGCGGAAGGCTTTATTTCAATACATAAGAGGCTTGCTTTTACTGAATGAGTATTTTTTATTTATTATATGCTACAGTAAGGTGTGGGAGGTATGTTTTGAGCGAATGTGAGATGTGTATAAGGATAGGGACAATATTGGATTACTACTGAACTCGCATTGAAATTGCCAATGCCCAGGGCTCTGTTTTTTCATATATATGACTGATAGCGGTTTTCATTTTTATTTGGCCCTATGAGAAATAAACGAGTCTTCAAGAAAGATTGTCAAAGCTTAAATTACATTCTCTAGAAAGACGACGAAGAAGAAATAAGGGTGACATGATAGAGGTGTGACTGAATGGCCCTAGTAAAGGGGAATATTAATAACCTATTAAACGTATCAACATGAAACAGAACAGGAATGACTTGGATAAGTTTTACATTTAGGAAAAAAGACCTGGGTAAATACTGGTTCAGTTACAGGGATGAACGCCGAGATACATGGTAGTTCATGCTCTGTGTCGCTCCCCCTTTGATACATGCAATGGCTGATGGTTGAAAGTAAATATGAAATTTAAAATAGACTAGGGATGATGGTTTCAGAGTCACTGTTGTATCGCAAAACACACGACTCATAGACCGTCTTTTTAATCTCCTTGATCGTGCCTGTGCAGGAACACTGAGCGGCTAGCTGGTGACATCATTAACCATTAGCGATGCCTGTGCATGGGTCACTGGGGTAACGAAATTTGGGTATGCTAACCGGAGCTCCTGAGTGTTGTTATATTATCATAGCAATATGGAAGTTGTAGTGAAGGACCTGGTAACTCTAGTGGGAGCCCTGAGGACAGAGTTGGACTCTCTGAGGGAGGAGGTGCGTCAGCTGAAAGAACAACGAGAAGTAACGAAGGAGGAGACCAGTAGTAAAGTCCCTCGTCTTGGAGAGTTGTGAAAGACAGGGGCCTTAAGAAGACTTTATTAAAGCTGCCTTCAAACGCCATAGCAACTTCTAATTCATTTGACGTTTTGGAGGACGAGTGCTGTGGTGAGACTGCGGATCGCGCAAAAGGGAAAGCAACGAAGAGCAAGGAAGCACAGGCCCCTCAGAGAGTAAAGGAAGTACCTAAGCAAACCTTAGTTGCGGGAGATTCCCAGTTAAGGTATTTGGATAGAACATTTTGTGCTAGAGATAGGGGGAACATGTTAAGGGTTTGCTATCCCGGAGCTGGCATTGGTGATATTATAAACAACATGAATGATATTATGGCTGGAAATGGGAACAATCCCGTTATTGGCATTAGCGTGGGAGGAAATGATGTTGGTCGAGTTAGGAGGGAGGAACTGATTCAGAGGTATAAAACAGCCATAGAATTAGTTAGGTGCAAGGGAGGAATCCCGATCATATGTGGCATTCTTCCAAGAAAGGGAGTGGGAAATGAATGGATGTCGAGGGCAATTGGTGTCAATTGCCGGCTGGAAAGATATTGCATATCAAATGCAATATCTTTCATAGACAACTGGGAACACTTCTATGGAAGAAATAAAATGTATGCTCGTGATGGGGTGCATCTATCGAGAGCTGGGGTTGTTGCTGTTGCGAACTCGTTGGAAGAAGTGGTTAGAGGTGTTTGTTTGGGTTTAAACTGTTAGTAGATAGAGGTATGGGAATTGATTTGGAGGAAATTGAAATTGAAATAAGTTTATTGAGGTAAAATACACACAAAGGGATGAGGTAACTCAAGCTATTCTCACCCCATTCAGTACACCGTGTTAATATATACATAGACACACATCACAAATATACATATTACCAAACATTCTGAGAGGTAAACATATACATTTCCTCCTTCACAAGTAGTATGGTATCAGACGTACACACAAATACTTTTATGGCCTAGGTATACTGTATAGACAATTTGCAAGACACCTGCAGATAATTCAACAAAATATTACAATCTTGGTGCAAAATTCTTATATCTCTCAAGAATATCAACAACCTTTCCGTTGTGACACATCCAGGCTATTTGTTCAGGAACAGTCCTTATCTCAGTGTTTCTATATACATTAATCAACGGACAATCAAGAACATAATAGGCCAGGGTGTGAGACCTTAACATACCACATAGTTTACACTTCGTGTCATTATCATGAACATCTATCCCATATTCCCAGTAATATTTGTACCCAAGCCTGAGCCGCATGTACACAGAGTCACTCCAAGCATTTCTCCTTTTACCATAAGTGAAATGGGTGTTTTGACTCACATACATGTAGTGTTGCATGGTTTGACTACTCTCATACATTATCTCTCTCCTCTCAACTCCCGCCTGTGCTTGAATATTTCTGATTTTGGTTCTTTTTTGTTTCATTGTGAATTCACATTCAATGTCAACTTGTGGTTTTGATGTGGCACGTTTGGCCAAGTCATCCGCCACCTCGTTGAGCACTATTCCAACATGAGATGGAATCCACATGAATTTCACACTATAACCTTTCAGCTGTATCTCAGTTATTCTTCTCTTACAGTCCTCAACTATAGACATGAAGACTGGGTTTCGACTGTTTAAGGACTCCAGTGCTCCTCGGCTATCGACAAATACAAAAACATTTTTGTCGTCATGACGTACTTCCTCCAAACACGCCAGAATGGCCTGCAGTTCAGCTTGTGTGGATGATATATAATTACTAAGCCGGAGCTCAATTATCCTGTCCACAGTCCCAAACTCCGTATATTCCCTTATTAGGACACCACACCCGGCCCTGCCATCCTCTGCCACCGACCCGTCGCAATATACATGTAAACTGTTGCCTCTTGGTAACCGAGATATCATGCTTCCATGCAAACACCGTAATTGTCTCGGTTCACGATGAATCTTTTTCACCTTGAGGGGTACAATTTCGACGCCTATTTTCTGTACTTTCCAGGGAGCAGACATATTACACTGTCGAGAGGGTTTACAGCAGTCAAGTACGTCGTATTCCCTGAGGTCATGAGCTAATCCCCTCGTGTAGCGTGTCTCCCTCAGTTTTCTGGAAGTGTGTACGTCACTCAAGCAGGTCTGAACGCTCTCAAACAGCTTATCCCCTCCTTTTCTCTGCATGAAATGAATAGATACTCTAGTGTTAATGTCACGGACTCTATCACACACACTCTGTAAATTTAATTCCATTCTCATTATTTCAATCATTGCATTTCTTTGACATCCAAGAATAATCCTCATAGCCTCGTTCTGTATCAGCTCTATTTTTTGAATTCTGCCTTGGCCTGTGTAAGACAATACGGGTGCTGCGTAGTCTATCAGGGACCGAACTGTGCTTATGTATAACATCCGCAAGATAGGTACCCCAACACCTTTACCAGAAAAAGCCAGTGCTTTCAGAGGATGCAGACGGGCTTTACATAAGGTGCTGATATGATTTATTTCAGCATTTTTACTCTCACATGTGTATCTAACATACATGCCCAGATACTTGTACTTCTGAACACGGCTCAGTTCCACACCATTTAGAATAAGTGTTATATTTCTTCGTTTCCTATACTCGTATTTGGTTTTATCTGCATTTATAACTAAGCCTAACTTGTGACAGGTTGTACCAAGTATGTTAAGAGCAGTTTGAATTTTGTTCCCAGAAGTGCCTTGTATAAGAATGTCATCAGCATATATGATCGTCGTGACCCCTGGAGGATACATCTCTGATGGTAATCTGTTCATTAATACATTGAATAAGGTGGGACTTAATACTCCCCCTTGTGGGGTACCTAACTGAAACCTCCGTTCCTCAGACATGTATCCCTGGTAATACACCTGACCTTTTCTGCCTTGTAGATAATCCCTTATCATCAGCATATATGATCGTCGTGACCCCTGGAGGATACATCTCTGATGCTAATCTGTTCATTAATACACTGAATAAGGTGGGACTTAATACTCCCCGTTGTGGGGTACCTAACTGAAACCTCCGTTCCTCAGACATGTATCCCTGGTAATACACCTGACCTTTTCTGCCTTGTAGATAATCCCTTATCCAGTGTAGCAATCTCCCTGTTATTCCCAGATCGGCTAATTCGTATAAGATTACTTCCCCATTGGCTTTATCAAATGCTCCTTGTAGATCAACAAAAACTCTACAATTGTCATCCACATTAGACAAACACTTTAAAACTTCCTTTAACCGCAAACTAAGACAGCTCTCTACTCTTTGTCCTCCTGACTTCGATCTCAATAAACGTTTCCGTGTCATCTGCCCTTCTCTTCCTTATTTTTAGGGTCTATCTAAGACTCATAAACCTGGTGTTCCTCTTCGTCCAATCATTTATTCACGGGGCTCTGTCAGCTATCCTCTTGCCTACTGGCTCGCTAAAACCCTGACGCCTTACCTTGGCACTTTTTCTCCTGCCCATCTTCATCCCGCTCAGGACTTAATAGAAAGACTGCGCCTGTAGCCGTCCTGTAAGATGCTTAGTCATGATGTCGACTCTCTGTTCATTAATGTTCCCCTCGATTATTATTATTATTAACATCTTTATTGACAAAATTAATTACAATTTTGCCTAATCTGAGGATTTTGATAGGTCTTATTAAAATGAGGATAATGCTAGTATTCACTGTCACGCAGGACAGAGGGTCATACATAAGACAATAGGTCTAAACTGTAGGCTGAAGCACATATATATCATTGTTACAATCAATGTTTTAATGTATGGATACGTGAAAACAACTTTCTATTGTGCACTGCCACACAAGGGCAGGGATGGGTTCATAAGTGATACAGCTTAGAAGTAATATAAATAAAAATTGTTCTTCATTCTTTAAAATGGACAAGCAAATTTTGGGTAAATTGTTAGGATGTCGTCCAGAACACCTGAGTCAATAAAACAGTTACACAGTTGGTGGTACAAGAGGCCAGGAGGTCTAAAGTCCTTTACGGTTTCACATTCATCAATATAGTGTTCTAGTGAATGCATTAAAGGTTTATCACAGAGTTTACAATCTGAATATTCTGGTAGTGGCTCAGCCTCACTAACCTGCCAGATGTGTCTATAGCCAAGGCGAATTCGCGCAATGACTACATCACATTGCCTGGTCCGGTTACTGTGCTGACCATACAAATACCTATTATTACAAAACTTGTCATAACTTTTAATACTGCAGCTTTCAGGTCTCTGGGCATTTCTTAGTTCTTCTAAATCTGAATTAATTTCTTTAATTTGCATGTTTCTAATAACTGCATTAGATAGTCCAAAGTCATAATCAATGTTTTCTTTCCTGCAAGCCTCATTGGCAAATTGATCTACAAAGTCATGTTTTCCAACTCCAACATGGGATGGGATCCACACAAATTTTATACAAGAGTTATTATCATTGGCAAAAATTACATTCCATTTAATATTACAAGCTACTTCCGACGTACATTGTGATGGGTTATTTAAGGACTGCAGAGCACTTTTAGAGTCACATAATATCACTCCACCACCATTGAGCTTAAGGTATTCAGTGGCTAGATAAATACCCAATAGCTCGGTCTGTGTCGTACTTGCCCAGTTGTTCAATCTCTGTGTACTAGTCATGATCATTTCATTCCCTTTATACACTGCACATGCACAACCTGTTCTACCAGTGCCTAACTGCACAGAGCCATCAGTAAAGGCATAGGATTCAGTCGGTTTGAGAATTTGAAGATGACTGTCAATAGCTTCTAATGTTATACATCTCAAAATGTCAGTGTTATACATTTGTTTTACACTGATGGGAGTATAATGCAGAGAGACCTCCACATCTTTCCAAGGGGGAATATAGTGAACAGTTTTATCAGGGTTAAGAGATACATTCAGTTTCTGAAGATTATAGGCACAACAACTGAGCCACACACTGTAGGGAGCTTTTTGCGGCGGATTGAGGGAACAGTCAGAATTGTTTAGAATGGATCTTAATTTAATTTGAATAGAGCTGGGGGGACCATTATTTTTCAAAGTTTTGGCGCAAAACATAGTACTAAGTAGAACTATTCTTTCGTAAATGGAAGGTAAGTTTAGTTCCTTTCTCATGTTAACAATTCTGACAGTTCTAGGACAACCCAGGATGATGCGCATGGCATCATTCTGTACTACATCTAGGCCTTGTAATTGTTTAGGAGAAAAATTAAGAAGACGCAAGGCATAATAATCAACAACAGATCGCATAAAGGCAATATAAAAACTACAAGCATATTTTATGTTAATGCCAAATCCTTTGCCAACAAGAGTTTTGAGAGGTTTAAGACGCTCAACTAGTTTTTTACGCAGGTTGCTGACGAGATTTGTATCATTAACCTCGACTCCAAGATATATATAAGACTCACAAGTCTCCACGGGCACTCCATTAATAGTATAGTTAGCATGAAGAGAATGGGGAATAAGAACCCTTGTTTTATCAACAGAGATTATGAGGCCACATTCTACTACTTTCTTGGAGAATGCATCAAGTAACACTTGTAACCTTGGTTTACTGTGTGCCATAATACAAATATCATCAGCATAACATATAACAGTTTCCGTAGGTTGTACAGGTATGTCATGGATAAGTTTGTGCATAAGTATATTGAAGAGCATAGGGCTTAGGACACCACCTTGAGGAGTGCCTAGTTCGAATGCAACTGTTCTTGTACTTTTAACTCCTTTAAATAAGACACTAGCACGCCTGTTGGATAGGTTTATCCAACCAACTTTATCCAACTCAGAAGATTACCTTTGATTCCAAATTCAGCAAGTTGCTCTAATATTATTTCACCATTCGCTACATCGGAAGCTGACTTTAGGTCAATAAAGGCTGCCTGTGTCCCATCCTGGGAGTTTACAAAATATTCAGCAAAGCATGTTTGTGTGCTACACTTGGGCATGAACCCATATAGGTTTGGGGCCAGTTTTTCTTTGACCTGAAACATGACACGATTGAGAACAATTCTCTCCAAGACTTTACACATGCAAGACGTAAGGGAAATGGGTCTGAATTTTTGAGAGTTAGGTTTAGGAATTGGTATTATGAGACTTTGTGTCCATTTCTTTGGCAAGATACCTTGTGAGAGACTCATTTGATAGAGGTCAAGCAGAGGGTGGCTAGGGACATCATTCAGTAAGCTCAAGATGTTATAAGTTATACCATCCTCACCAGGGGCAGTTTGCTTAGGTTTTCCTAATGCTGATGTTAATTCAAAGGGGGTTATAGGAAACTGATCTGTTAAATCTGGTGAGGAGCGTGCTATTTCAATATTAAAGTTTCTGTTAATGTTGGTATGTCTTAAATGCTGCTGTATATCTGGGGGTAAGGAAGAAATTTGTGAGACACTAGACCATTGAGCTAGGAGCATGTCAGCATATTCTGCAGGAGTATGATGAAGCTGAACTGGGGCTGAAGGTTTGGTAATGTTTTTAATTTTGTTCCACATTTCCGATAATGTTGTAGTTCTATTGATACCTTGTAGGAATTGTTCCCAATATGTGTTCTTAACTTGACCCTTAAGCTCGCGAAAATCTCTGTTGGCATTAAGGAATGCAAGTAAATTGTCAGCTGTTTTGTCTCGTTTTTAAGAGTCAGCAAGCTGAAGCACTTTAGCTCGCTCTGCAATAATAATAGGATCCTCTGTCCATGAGGAAGAACGAGTGTTCTTTTTTTTCCTTGATTTAACCCAGGTATCATAATAACTGGTAATGATACTGACAGGATCATTGTAAAAGTGGTCCACTGATACAGGTGTATACCCAGTGTACCACTTATGTACATAAGCCTTAAAGTGCTGTTTAAGATTGTCTGGAATGTTAATTTTAACTCTAGGATGAGGATTGGACCTAATATCCGCTACATTGTATTCACAATATATTGCAAAATGATCACTAACTAGTTCTGGGATGAGCTTAACGTTGACGTTGCTATCTACTAGGCTGTATCCAGTCTACCCCCCAATAAATGGGTCTGTTTATCAGTATCATACACAGTAATATTATGATCATTAAGGTATTTCAAGAAGACCCTTCCATTATTGTTACACTGAACGTTACCAAGAGCAGTGTGACGAGCATTAAAGTCACCCATACATAACATAGCTGTGTTACCTGTAGGTTTCGGTAGCAGGTCTGCTTTAAGTACACTACATCGTCCATATATGTTATACA
This sequence comes from Procambarus clarkii, assembly GCF_040958095.1. Classification (NCBI taxonomy): domain Eukaryota; kingdom Metazoa; phylum Arthropoda; class Malacostraca; order Decapoda; family Cambaridae; genus Procambarus; species Procambarus clarkii. The sequence goes on along the minus strand of NC_091162.1, from coordinate 46,958,422 downwards.
GTAGGAAATGGCTATTTGCAGTTTGTAATTTGAATTTTTGATAATGTATACTATCACTCCTGTGATTTTTAATTAGTTTACAGATTAATCCACTCTTAATATACGTTAGTAAACCAGTTCCAATACTGTTGTTGTATGTATATACCCAGGTATCCTGGGTGGGACCTTCTTGATTGTTGTGGACGTATATGGTTCCTGTAAACAGATCACATCCACGTTTCTCATTTTAGCATACAAGATTACGTCATTTATCCGAAGATAAACACTTCGAATATTCCAAGAAAGAAACTTAATTGTTTTTGTTTGATGAGCCATGGTTAAGTGTCAAGGGAATTAAGGTAACATTTAAGCTCGTTAAACACTTGGAGAACATAAGTAATTTTGTTCCGTGTGTCCTGAGTACTTTTGTCTAGGAGGCGTCTTACCTGAGTAGAAGTTGGTATTCTCTTAAACGCTTTACCTTTAACCAAATCAAGGGTGTCTTGACGATCTAGTTGGGGTGCCAGTGAGGGATCAATGACTACTCTAACACCATTCCCCATGGGGATTTGACACTCACGTTCCGTAGAGACAGGTGAAGTAGCCTCAGCAGCTGCAACATTACCACTCGCATCACTACTGGTGCTGGGAGAATTTACTTGATCACTATCGCTAGCATGATTCACTTCACTATCACCGGGCAGATTCGTCACTAATGTTTGTATTTTAATTTCCAATCCCATAATTTTATTTTTTAACCAGTCAATTTCTTCTGTATCTTTGCTTGTTTGCCTTAGCCCATCGAGGGTTGGAAACTGCTTACTAGAGGTGACATTAGGAGCTTCCAGCTGGGTGCCTCCTGCAGCTGGACCAGACGCCTCTGGCGTCCTGCTCATGGTAGAGAGGGCGGGGCGTCGAGGGCAGTCACGATGCCAAACATCTACACCTTGACGCAAACACCTGGGACACTTCCGGACCAGAGGAGAGGCTTCCTCCCCATCCTCAAGGGTAGGGGGGTCCCTGTGAGGACACTCCCTTGTTTCGTGCTGTTCAGCACAGAGACCACACACAGGGTCATGTTGACAGTACCTAGAGATATGATGAGTACCATGGCACTTATAACAAACAACAGGGGAGGATACCCAAGGTTTTATAGGACTTGATGGGATGAAATGTCCAAAGAAGGTGTAATGTTCAGGGGGAGGGTCACTGCCATTCCAAACAATGATGATCCTGTTGAGAGGTTGACCATCCTTATGTATCCGTCTTGCCTTATAGACCCCGTCAAGGTTATAAGCTCTATCAAGAGGATACTCTTTGGGAAAACTGGTAACAATATATTCCTTAAGTTTTTTAGGTCGATTGATGATGTCTTCTCTGGTGAAAACAATATTAGCGATCTCACCTTTAACCAGTTGAGTGATGATATTTTCTTGCTTACGTGACACAAAGATGTAAGGGGATGTCGGTCTAGGTCGGACTATATCGAGGAATGTTTTGGAGAAGTTATTAGAAAGTTGTTCGAACCATTTCAGTTTATCGTTGGTGGGTGTTCCAGGTGGGAATGCCAGACGCACATACTCAGCGCGGGGAGCAATAGGAGGTGTGGGTGGGCGGGCCCTTGGCTGGGTGGGCCCACCACCACCCACCTCCACTGTCTTCACACGGGTTCCGGTGTTTCTGTCATCATTGCCAATGTTCTCATCGCCATCAGCAGAGTCTGCAAGTTTAGACTTTCTTCTCGCATTCCGTGATCGTTGCATCTGCCACTCATTTCCGTTATCCAAATCAGCATCGGGTTCCATGTCAGCGGGTGACTGCAACCCACTTCGAGCATCAACATATTCCTCGGCGGCGGGCTCAGGATCCATTGCTTGGAGATCACTTGGATTAGCAAGCACAACAGAAGATAGGGTGGTACTGAGCCCGGTTGCCATGACAACGGGCCAGGAGACGCAGCACAGGGTAGCTGCCCAGGGCTCCACCACTCGCCCAGGCTAGGACACTGTTACCCACCTCATGTAAACACACCATCAGTCGCGCACACAAACCACGACCCTGGGAAGGAAGGCCCAAGGACTATTTTACACACGAGGGGAGCGTGGGGCCAGGTACACCACAAGGCGGCCCAGTGCCGTCCCACTGTACCTCTGTGTAGACTCCAGATACCGCCTCACAAATAATGTCTGCATGAAGTTCTATACAATCCAGCTATTCACAACCTACAACAGTTGGTAGTCAAGGTGTCGCACACTTAGTACCGCTGCAGCTGAACGATTGGGCACGCTAAAGGCTCAATGTTAGGACTAGGCCTGTGTTAAACCGGACGAGGGGCACATCCTGACCAGCCAGTCCCGAGGCTACGGGAGAACTTCCCTTCCCCTCGATGACGTTCTCTCTTTCCTTAGACAGAAGGCTACTGGGGTCCTTCTTCCTCTCCCGCTTCCCACTGAAGTTTTCCTTAAGCTCATTAGACTCTGTGTTGACTCTCCTTCTCTTTCAATGGTAAATATTACACTCAAACTAGGTGTCGCTATCGGTTCCCCTCTCTCTCCTGTTCTTGCCAATTTCTACATGGAATACTTCGAGACTGTTCTTCTTCTACCTCGTCCTTCTGTTGATACTCGTCCCTCTCTCTGGCTTCGCTATGTTGATGACATTTTTTCTTTATCGCCTCATGACCTTCGTCTTTTCCAGCCTTTCCTCTCCTCTCTTAACAATCAGGCTCCTTCCATCCATTTCAAAGTTGAATGGGAAACTAATTCCCTCCTTTCTTTCCTTGACGTTCACGTTCACAGCTCTGTGTCCGGGTTCTCTTTCTCTGTCTACCGCAAACCCCTGCATAGCGGCATGTACATTCACTTCTTTTCCTACCATCCTCCTTCTGTTAAGAAAAGTGTCCTCGTCTCTCTCTTCCTCCGCGCTCTACGCATCAGCGACCCTCAGTTTCTTGATTCTGAAATTGCCTTTATCTACAAATCATTCTCTCGCCTTGGTTACCCTTTGTATTTTATATACTGTGCCTACTCTCAAGCTAATCGAAATTTCTTTCATGCTAAACCTGCTTCCAACTCTAGTAGCACTGTGCTCTGCCTTCCCTTCATATCTGAACTCAAAACGTTTACTAATACCTTTCGTCCTCTTGACATAAAGCTCACCTTTCGACAAACTAACACACTTCGCAGCAATCTAGTTCACACTGCTCCTCCTGCTTCTAATGCCGCTGGTGTCTAATCTATTTCCTGTTCGTCTTGTCCTCTCCAATACTTAGGTGAAACTAGCCGTACACTTAATGACAGACTTAAAGAACACAAAGAAGTGTTAAGTCTGCAGACACAAACAATGCTCTCGTCTGTCATGTTTGGGATTCTTATCATTCTATTGACTGGTCTTCCTTCAAAATAATCTTTCCTGCCTCTACACAGACGCCTTCGTGTTGAATCGGCTCTGATACACAACATAACTAACATGAACTTGAGTCCTGGTTTTATTGCTGTTGACTCTCACCTTTCACAGTATATACTCAACTGCTCTAAATTTCTAACAAGCGTGACCTAACGTAGGCTTACCCTTCCATTTATCTTAGTTTGTTTGTTTCTTTCTTTTCCTTGTTTTCTCTAACGATCCCTTTTTTTATTCCTTTATTATATTTTAATTATTTCTTATTCCTTTATTTTTTAAGAATTATTTCTTATTCCTTTATTATACCTTACCTTTCGTACCTTTTGCCTTGCTTTTCCTTCTCTATGATTTCCTTCTCCTTATCTCTCTCTTGCCAATTTATTGCCTTCGCCTCCTTTTCTCATCACAATCGACTTGAGAATGGTATATCTAGGATATCTTGAGATGATTTCAGGGCTTAGCGTCCACGCGGCCCGGTCCTCAACCAGGCCTCCTTTTTGTTACATACCCCCCAGGAAGCAGCCCGTAGCAGCTGGGCTGCTACAGGCTGTTTCTGGGGTATGGGGGCTCTGCGGGTACCTGGGCCCGTACCCAGCAGGTACGGGCCCAGGTACCTATTTACTGCTAGGTAACAGGGGCATCAGGGTGAAAGAAACTTTTTGCCCATTTGTCTCCGCCTCCATCGGGGATCGAACCCGGAACCTCAGGACTATGAATCCGAAGCGCTATCCACTCAGCTCTCTGGCGCCCGTATAGGACGGGCCGAAACGTCGTCGTCCCTTCACTTTCTAATGTGTGGGTTTGGTCAACATATTTCAGTCACGTTATTGTGACTCCTCGTCTGCACTCTAGAAGTTCTCTATCCTGCTGTCGCACTGTTGACGAGGCTAGGAGATACTCCTGAAGTGCTCTACCCTGTTGTCACACTGTTGACGAGGCTAGGAGATACTGTTGAAGTACTCTACCCTGCTGTCACACTGGTAACGAGGCCTTGAGGGACTCTTGAAGTACTCTACCCTGCTGTCACACTAGTAACGAGGTCTTGAGGGACTCTTGAAGTACTCTACCCTGCTGTCACACTGGGGACGAGGCCTTGAGGGACTCTTTGAAGTACTCTACCCTGCTGTCACACTGGTGACGAGGCCTTGAGGGACTCTTGAAGTACTCTACCCTGCTGTCACACTGGTGACGAGGCCTTGAGGGACTCTTGAAGTACTCTACCCTGCTGACACACTAGTAACGAGGACTTGAGGGACTCTTGAAGTTCTCTACCCTGCTGTCACACTGGGGACGAGACCAGGAGGCTTCATGTGAATTATAATATTTCACAAATAAATATAGACAGAAATAGAATGACCTGTGAGAAGTCGATATTCTCCACCTCTTTCTTAAGGACATCTCTGATGCAGTCCCGAAGAGGGAAGCCGCTCTTCACATACACTTTGTTGGCCAAGTCTATCACATAGTCACTCGTGTTGCTCTGTCTCTCTGCGTTTCTGTAGGGGCATCTTAATTATTATATATAATACATGCGTTTATAAACACTCATAAATAACAAGTTACTGAGAACTCAAATATTCAATTATGCATATAATAATTACGATGACAAGTAAGGAATGTGAGTGGACTCACAGACGGTCGAGGGCCCTGTAGGTAGCCAGAGTGGTTGAAGGGTCTCTGAGACGAAGAGTGTCCTGCAGCTGCTGACGAGTCCTGCCAGCAGACCCAAAGTAGGCCAGGACCAGGGCGGTCCACACGCTGTAGGGCGAGAAGAAAAAGTTTCCTGTGGCGGTGGGTGGATAGAGCTGCTTGAAGAGGTCCAAGCTGAAGGGGGTGATGTGGGCCAGGTCAGGTGAGGAGGTCACCACCAGCTTGTCATTGTTGGAGATACACTGAGGCCTCACCACACTCACCAGCGTCACCACCAACACTGCTGCACACCACAGCTTCCTCATACTGTGGGGAAGAGGACTGTAGCAGCGGCGCTCCACTAACACTGATGACTACTTTATTATATTACAAATACCAATATCTTATTGAATTAAATATTTATATAAGTAGAAGCTCGCAGTCGTGTGAGGAGAGTTGTGGTGTAATAGTTTTGTGAATATAATTGGCATCCCGCTGGGGATGCCAATTATGTTACGGCCCTCTCGGGACGCAACGGGGTTCTCACTCTGATGTTGTTAGAGGAAGATATAGGTATCCGTTCCCAAGCCAGTAGTGGCTATCAAGGGATGAGATCCGTGACGCAAGTAACTTAAAAGGGAGTAGGGAAAGAAAGTTAAGAACTTAATATTATATAATGTTCACCATCACCATTTAAATATATAAAAGTAAAACGTACACAAGGGGGAGGGGTATTAACACTTTACAAAGGGGATGTAGTCTTTACTGTAGTCTTCTGCTGGAGACTATGGATCCTCGAAGCTAGGTGCTGAGTCCGCGGTGCTTTCTTCGTGGCCTCAAGACGTGTCCTCTGAGAACGCCGAGCCTACCCTGGCCACAGGTCAGCCACAACACAGGTCCACTGGGGGCACCGTCGTGGAGGCCGTCAACCACACGTCCAGCAGGTCTGCTGGCAGGTACTGAGCCACCAAGGCTGGTACGGCCACTCCACGAACGATAAAAGGGGTACGCCCTAGACAGGAGTCTCGTGTGATATCACCAATCACCCTCCTGTCCTCAATACCCCAGTGGATTATCGTCTCCAACCGTCGGTCCCGGGTAAATCCTTCCACTGCCACTCCACTGGCAGGCTTAACACACCACAGTGTTCTTCCGGGGGGACGACGTCACGACAGCTGCAGCAAACTTCACAGTATGGAGACTGGCTGCCTCGGGTAGACTGACTCCACCTTCAACACAGTGGTCCCAGGTCGGCTCTGTAAGCAGACACGTCATCAATAACTGGGACACTAATACACCACACTCACAGGCTCAGATACTAACACCTGACGCATCCAGTCCATAGATGGCGCTGTCGTCGGAGCACCACCTCACCAGAGGTCAGGGGCGGCGGTGTTGAGCGTTGAACCAGACTGGAAACTGGTCCTCGAGGCCAGTACACGCTGTCCTCACCAGGTGTCGTCGTTCGTTTGGCGGGGGTTTCGGGAGCTGACCCACAGATGGCGTAGTTGTTACTGCTCCTTGCTCGGACGCTGGATCCGGGTTCGTAACATGGTGATGGAGGGTGGTGATGGAGGGAGGGGGGGGGGGAGCGGGGTGCGGGGTGGTGGTGATGGATGGTAGTGATGGGTGCAGGTGATGGGGTGCTGATAATGGACGGTGGTGATGGGTGGTGGTGATAGATGGTGGTAATGGGTGGTGGTGATGGGTGGTGGTGATGGGTGGTGGTGATGGGTGGTGGCGATGTGTGGTGGTGAGGCACTATACACTCACCCACTATAGACACTCACCCACTACACACACACACACACACACATACCGGTGTTGGGTGGTGACTGATCAGTGGTACAGTAAATTAGTGAACTGTAACACAACGATACAGTGACTGACTTCAGAGCTTTGTGTAGATCTACTAGCACTTAGTGAATCACCAAGTGGGAGACAACGACGGATTACCATCGTCATCCATACATCGTCATTACTCATCTGGTTGTGTGAGCGGGAGGCAGACTGGTATGCACCTCTGACTGGTCAACTAATCAGGTGTACAGATTGAGGTAAAATATTATCAAATTCTTGTTCATGATATCCTATATATATTTAAAAATCTCAAAGTAGCTCATTTTAGGTAGAAGTTAACGCTTACGGGACCCCCGTAACACACGCACGCACGCACACGTACGTTTGCAAGCACACACGCACGCACATGCAAAAATAAACACACGCACACGCACGCACACTTGCTTGATCTGATATTTACCCTAAATGAGTCGGATATAAGGGAAGTTAAGTTGGAAGTCCCCTTGGGAATGAGTGATCATAGTGTATTGAGCTTTGAGTACCTGGTTGAGCTAGGAATTATCACCCCCCAAAAAAGAACTGGGAAACAAAGGGCTGGCGTACCGAAAGGGAAACTATGAGGAGATGAATAAATTCCTATGGGATATACATTGGGACACAGAACTCGGAACCAAGTCCGTACAAGACATGATGGACTATGTCACCCAAAAATGTCAGGAGGCTGTAAGCAGGTTTGTCCCAGCCCGACAGGAAAAAACAGAGAAGCAAAGGAAGAATTCGTGGTTTAATAGGGAATGTATGAAAGCAAAGGAGCTGAACAAAAGGGCATGGAGGAACTCCTGTAATAACAGAACACCAGAAAGAGAGAGAGATACCAGAGAACCAGAAACGAGTATGTTAATGCGAGAAGAGCAGCTGAGTAAAGGTATGAAAATGATATAGCTAATAAAGCCAAGACTGAACCAAAGCTACTACACAGTCACATCAGGAGGAAGACAACCGTGAAGGAACAGGTGATGAAACTTAGGGTGGGCGAGGACAGGTACACAGAGAAAGACAAAGAGGTGTGTGAAGAACTCAACAAAAGGTTCCAAAAGGTCTTTACAATAGAACAGGGAGACGTCACGGCGCTAGGAGAGGTGGCAGCAAACAAGGTGACCTTGGAGAGGTTCGAAATTACAAAAGATGAAGTCAAGAAACACCTATTGGAGCTGGATGTGAGAAAAGCTGTTGGCCCGGACGGAATCTCACCATGGGTATTGAAAGAGTGTGCAGGAGCACTTTGCTTGCCACTCTCCATAGTGTATAGTAGGTCACTGGAAACGGGAGACCTACCAGAAATATGGAAGACTGCTAATGTAGTACCAATATACAAAAAGGGTGACAGACAAGAGGCACTGAACTACAGGCTAGTGTCCTTAACTTGTATACCATGCAAGGTGATGGAGAAGATTGTGAGAAAAAACCTAGTAACACATAAGGAGAGAAGAGACTTTGTGACAACCCATCAACATGGGTTTAGGGAGGGTAAATCTTGCCTTACAGGCTTGATAGAATTCTACGATCAGATGACAAAGATTTAGCAAGAAAGAAAGGGATGGGCGTACTGCATTTTTTGGACTGTCGGAAAGCCTTTGACACAGTACCCCATAAAAGGTTGATGCATAAGCTGGAGAAACAGGCAGGAGTAACTGGTAGGGCGCTCCAGTGGATAAGGGAGTACCTAAGCAACAGGAAGCAGAGAGTTACAGTGCGGGGTGAGACCTCAGAATGGCGTGAAGTCACCAGTGGAGTCCCACAGGGCTCTGTACGTGGACGTATCCTGTTTCTGATATACGTAAATGATCTCCCAGAGGGTATAGACTCATTCCTCTCAATGTTTGTTGACGACGCCAAAATTATAAGAAGGATTAAGACAGAGGAGGACAGCTTGAGGCTTCAAGAAGACCTGGATAAGCTGCAGGAATGGTCGAACAAATGGCTGTTAGAGTTTAACCCAAGCAAATGTAATGTAATGAAGATAGGGGTAGGAAACAGGAGACCAGATACAAGGTATCATTTGGGAGATGAAATACTTCAAGAGTCAGAGAGAGAGAGAAAGATCTGGGGGTTGATATCACGCCAGACCTGTCCCCTGAAGCTCATATCAAGAGGATAACATCTGCAGCATATGCCAGGTTGGCTAACATAAGAACGGCCGTTAGAAACTTGTGCAAGGAATCTTTCAGAACATTATATACCACATATGTCAGACCAATCCTGGAGTATGCGGCTCCAGCATGGAGTCCATATCTAGTCAAGCATAAGACTAAGCTGGAAAAGGTTCAAAAGTTTGCCACCAGACAAGTACCCGAACTGAGGGAGTATGAGCTACGAGGAGAGACTACGGGAATTAAACCTCACGTCACTGGGAGACAGAAGAGTTAGGGGGGACATGATCATCACATACAAGATTCTCAATGGAATTGATTGGGTAGATAAAGAAAGACTATTTAACACAAGGGGCACACGCACTAGGGGACACAGGTGGAAATTGAGTGCCCAAATGAGCCAAAGAGACATTAGAAAGAATTGTTTCAGTGTCGGAGTAGTTGACAAATGGAATGCATTAGGAAGTGATATGGTAGAAGCTCCATATAAACAGCTTCAAGTGTAGATATGATAGAGCTCCGTAGACTCAGGAACCTGTACATTAGTTGATTGACAGTTGAGACACGAGACAAAAGAGCCAGAGCTCAACCCCTGCAAGCACAACTAGGTAAGTACCTACCACAGCCACCCACACACTCACCCATTACTCCCATTCTCTCTCTCACACACACACACCATATATGGGTTCCCCTCTTTGCCCTGATCTTGCCAATCTCTACGTGGAATACTTTGAAACTGTTCTTCTTCTTCTTCCTTCTATTGATACTCGTCCCTCTCTCTGGCTTCGCCATGTTGATAACATTTTGCTTCATGGCCTCATGACCTTAGGCTTTTCCATCCTTTCCTCTCCTCTCGTAACAATCTGGCTCCTTCCATCCATTTCAAGGTTGAATGGGAATCAAATTCCCTCCTTCCTTTTCTTGACGTGGCCTCCCCAGCCTCGCCTCCCAAGCTTGGCCTCCCCAGCCTATCCTCCCAAGCTTGGCCTCCCCAGCCTGTCCTCCCAAGCTTGGCCTCCCCAGCCTGTCCTACCAAGCTTGGCCTCCCCAACCTGGCCTCCCAAGACATTCCTCCCAAGCCTGTCCTCCCCGGCCTGTCCTCCCCAGCCAGGCCTGCTCAGCCTGGCCTCCCCAGCCTGGCCTCCCCAGCCTGACCTCCCTAGCCTGGCCTCCCCAGCCTGACCTCCCTAGCCTGGCCTCCCCAGCCTTACATCCCAAGCCTGCCCTCCAAAGTCTGTCCTCCCAAGCCTGTCCTCCCCAGCCAGTTCTCCCCAGCCTGGCCTCCTCACCATGACATCCCAAGCCTGTCCTCCCCAGCCTGGCCTCCCCAGTGTGGCCTCCCCAGCCTGGCATCCACAGCCTGGCGTCCCCAGCCAGGCCTCCCCAGCCTGTCCACACCAGCCTGACCACCCCAGCCTGGCCTCCCCAGCCTGGCCTCCACAGCCTGGCCTCCACAGCCTGGCCTCCACAGCCTGGCCTAAACAGCCTGGCCTAAACAGCCTGGCCTCCACAGCCTGGCCTCCCCAGCCTGACCTCCCTAGCCTGGCCTCCCCAGCCTTACATCCCAAGCCTGCCCTCCAAAGTCTGTCCTCCCAAGCCTGTCCTCCCCAGCCAGTTCTCCCCAGCCTAGCCTCCCCACCATGACATCCCAAGCCTGTCCTCCCCAGCCTGGCCTCCCTAGCCTGTCCTCCCCAGCCTAGCATCCACAGCCTGGCGTCCCCAGCCAGGCCTCCCCAGCCTGTCCTCCCCAGCCTAGCATCCACAGCCTGGCGTCCCCAGCCAGGCCTCCCCAGCCTGGCCTCCCCACCATGACATCCCCAGCCTGTTCACCCCAGCCTGGCGTCACCAGCCTGGCCTCCACAGCCAGGCCTCCACAGCCTGGCCTCCACAGCCTGGCCTCCACAGCCTGTCCACCCCAGCCTGGCGTCCCCAGCCTGGCCTCCACAGCCTGGCCTCCACAGCCTGGCCTCCACAGCCTGGCCTCCACAGCCTGGCCTAAACATCCTGGCCTCCACAGCCTGGCCTCCACAGCCTGGCCTCCACAGCCTGGCCTCCACAGCCTGGCGTCCCCAGCCTGTTCACCCCAGCCTGGCCTCCACAGCCTGGCCTAAACAGCCTGGCCTAAACAGCCTGGCCTAAACAGCCTGGCCTCCACAGCCTGGCTCCACAGCCTGGCGTCCCCAGCCTGTTCACCCCAGACTGGCCACCCCAGCCTGGCCTCCACAGCCTGGCCTCCACAGCCTGGCCTCCACAGCCTGGCCTAAACAGCCTGGCCTAAACAGCCTGCAGCGCTGATTATTTTTAAACACTATTTCCTGTTCAACTTAATACTTGGCGCTGCTCCCAATAATATGGTGGTGGTAGAATATGGTGGTGGTAGAATATGGTGGTGGTAGAATATGGTGGTGGTAGAATATTGTGGTGGTAGAATATGGTGGTGGCAGAATATGGTGGTGGCAGAATATGGTGGTGGTAGAATATGGTGGTGGTAGAATATGGTGGTGGTAGAATATGGTGGTGGTAGAATATTGTGGTGGTAGAATATTGTGGTGGTAGAATATTGTGGTGGCAGAATATGGTGGTGGTAGAATATGGTGGTGGTAGAATATGGTGGTGGTAGAATATGGTGGTGGTAGAATATTGTGGTGGTAGAATATGGTGGTGGTAGAATATTGTGGTGGTAGAATATTGTGGTGGTAGAATATTGTGGTGGCAGAATATGGTGGTGGCAGAATATTGTGGTGGCAGAATATGGTGGTGGTAGAATATGGTGGTGGTAGAATATTGTGGTGGTAGAATATGGTGGTGGTAGAATATGGTGGTGGTAGAATATGGTGGTGGTAGAATATGGTGGTGGTAGAATATTGTGGTGGTAGAATATGGTGGTGGTAGAATATGGTGGTGGTAGAATATGGTGGTGGTAGAATATTGTGGTGGCAGAATATGGTGGTGGTAGAATATGGTGGTGGTAGAATATTGTGGTGGTAGAATATGGTGGTGGTAGAATATGGTGGTGGTAGAATATGGTGGTGGTAGAATATGGTGGTGGTAGAATATGGTGGTGGTAGAATATGGTGGTGGTAGAATATGGTAGGGGTAGAATATGGTGGTGGTAGAATATGGTGGTGGAAAAATATGTGGCGTAGAATATGGTGGGGGCGGGGGTAGAATATGATTGGGGTAGCATATATTGGTGGTAAAATATGGTTATGGTAGAATATGGTGGTGGTAGAATATGGTGGGGGTAGAATATGGTGGTGGTAGAATATGGTTGGGGTAGAATATGGTGGTGGTAGAATATGGTGGGGGTAGAATATAATGGTGGTAGAATATGGTGGTGGTAGAATATGGTGGTGGTAGAATATGGTGAGGGCGGGGGGTAGAATATGGCCAAATACTCTGGGCACTGATCGTGTACAAGCCATGTATAATTACCTCACAACTGTAGCGACGAGAGAACAAGACAAGCAGACAACGGCAGCAGCAGAGACCGACAGCAGCAGAGACCGACAGCAGCAACAGCAGCAGACCGCAGCAGTAGCAGCAGACAACAACAGTAGCAGCAGCAGCAGACAACAACAGTAGCAGCAGCAGCAGCAGCAGACAACAGCAGCAGCAGACAACAGCAGCAGCAGACAGCAGCAGCAGCAGACAACAGCAGCAGCAGACAACAGTAGCAGCAGCAGCAGACAACAGCAGCAGCAGACAACAGCAGAAGCAGCAGACAGCAGCAGCAGCAGCAACAGACAACAGCAACAGGAGCAGCAGCAGCAGACAACAGCTGACGATCGTGTGGCCAACAGTTTCGGGAAAAAACTAGGCAGCAGTTCTTATATACATCTCCCACCCAGACACCTCCCACCCTGTCTCCTCCCACCCTGTCTCCTCCCACCCTGTCTCCTCCCACCCTGTCTCCTCCCACCCTGTCTCCTCCCTCCCTGTCTCCTCCCTCCCTGTCTCCTCCCACCCTGTCTCCTCCCACCCTGTCTCCTCCCACCCTGTCTCCTCCCACCCTGTCTCCTCCCTCCCTGTCTCCTCCCTCCCTGTCTCCTCCCTCCCTGTCTCCTCCCACCCTGTCTCCTCCCTCCCTGTCTCCTCCCACCCTGTCTCCTCCCACCCTGTCTCCTCCCACCCTGTCTCCTCCCACCCTGTCTCCTCCCACCCTGTCTCCTCCCACCCTGTCTCCTCCCACCCTGTCTCCTCCCACCCTGTCTCCCTCCCACCCTGTCTCCTCCCTCCCTGTCTCCTCCCTCCCTGTCTCCTCCCTCCCTGTCTCCCTCCCACCCTGTCTCCTCCCTCCCTGTCTCCTCCCCACCGCCGGCCCTCCCCACCGCCGGCCCTCCCCACCGGCCGGCCCTCCCCACCGCCGACCCTCCCCACCGGCCGGCCCTCCCCACCGCCGGCCCTCCCCACCGGCCGGCCCTCCCCACCGCCGACCCTCCCCACCGGCCGACCCTCCCCACCGGCCGACCCTCCCCACCGGCCGGCCCTTCCCACCGGCCGGCCCTCCCCACCGGCCGGCCCTCCCCACCGCCGACCCTCCCCACCGGCCGACCCTCCCCACCGGCCGACCCTCCCCACCGGCCGGCCCTCCCCACCGGCCGGCCCTCCCCACCGGCCTGCACTCCCCACCGGCCGGCCCTCCCCACCGCCGACCCTCCCCACCGGCCGACCCTCCCCACCGCCGACCCTCCCCACCGCCGACCCTCCCCACCGGCCGACCCTCCCCACCGGCCGACCCTCCCCACCGGCCGGCCCTCCCCACCGGCCGGCCCTCCCCACCGCCGGTTCTCCCCACCGGCCGGCCCTCCCCACCGCCGACCCTCCCCACCGGCCGACCCTCCCCACCGGCCGACCCTCCCCACCGGCCGGCCCTCCCCACCGGCCGGCCCTCCCCACCGGCCGGCCCTCCCCACCGCCGACCCTCCCCACCGCGGGCCCTCCCCACCCTCCCCCAGTATCTACCAGCAGGCGTCCACAAAGGTCAACAATACCACCTGAGGTGATGTGTAAGATAATATCTCGGAAAAATTTTCCTGTTTTGTTCATGGGAATCCCCTCAAATGTTGTCATGCTAGCACTTGTTGTTGTTGTTGTTGTTGTTGTTGTGGTTGATGTACCCTTGTTGATGTTGCTGTTGTTGATGATGTTCCCTTGTTGTTGATGATGTGTTGTTATAGTGCTGTTATTGATGTACCCTTGTTGTTGTTGTTGATGTTGTTGTTGTGATGCGAGAGTGAAGTGCTTGTTGTTGTCGTCGTTGTTACCCCGTCCTGGGCCAGGAGCACCCCTCCCTGCTCTGGGTGGGGGTGTTGGATAATCCTAGCAAGCAATTATTTGTTTTTATTCTTTGTGAACATTTATTTTCTATTTTTTATCACTTCAATATTGATGATTATGATTCTAAGTGGACTGTATATTTGATTCAGCCTGCCAGAATTTACCTGCACATAGTTGGAGGGACGTTTACACCTTATACAAAATTGGTGGTCATATAATAAGCTATAAACATTTACCTTATTATAATATAAATTATACCACATGTGGTGGTAATTAATCTACAGTATGGTTAGTACTACTCAATCTTATAGTAAACATGGGTTAGTACAAATGTGAGATCTTAGCCGTGATGTAGGTATGGCCTGATTAGGCAGTGTGATAGCTGTTAGAGTGTGGCTACATGTGGTCCAGTTGTAAAATGGGGGCTGGCACTCAGGTGGCGTCTGTGGAACAGCTAGGGTAAGCAAGAACATCACAAGTTATGTTGGCCAGCTCACCTCATTATCTTCAACTCACAAACTTACCTACCAAAGAATGGGATTAATAACTGTTCCATTAACATATAAAGTACAGGTTTGACATGAATTATTTGTGAGTGTGTAGTGCTGAGTAAAACACTACTCACTTTGTTGTGGGGCTTCGTCTGCAGCTTAACCAACTATCTATCCTATATTTAATAGTGATCACTACCAATAAAAGATGTAATGGGAGTCGGGAACTAAGCTCTTCTCTTTGTTATTGAGGGTTGGTCGGATCGTTGTGGATCCATTGACAAGTTGTGCTTGTCGTGAGGAGCCCTCTTTGTTTTGTTTGTGTGTCTGAGCCAGAGCGTGACTGCCAGCCTCCTTCCCTGAGGTTGCGTTCCAATACTCTGTTGGTTCCTACTCTGTCTTAAGGACAAGGTTTATGTAACAATAGCAAGGAAGTCTGTAGTGTATTTTTTATTGCTAATTATATTATATCCAGTCCAAGCGAATACTTTTTATTAGGTTTAAACACTAGACTTTAGTTTAAAAGAATAAATGGAGTTTAATATATACGTGTTGTGAATATGGGTCTATTGCGATGACACTGAATCTCCCATTTTCCTTATATTCGGAAATGGCTAATTATAGTATGTTAACATGTGTGTAGGATTTCCAACAGGAGGTTAAAACTTATCCCTCCCTGGGCCAGGAACACCACACAATGCTCCGGGAGGTGGTTAAGATTTACCTCGCCCTGGACCACAGCACCACACCATGCTCCGGGCAGGGGTTAAGACTTCCCCGGCCCTAGGGCCATGTTACGAACCCTTCCGTAACCGGGTTCTTATAAACTCTACGATCATTCTCAAGGTCAGAGATCCCATTGTGGAAATGTAGTGTAATCTTTAAGGTAAGAAATTATATTGCACTTAAAATTAACCGTTCTTATTATCTACCACCACAACTATATACAATTCACTACTAGAGGTCATCCAGAGCATCGTTAGCCCTCATGCTAGCTAGCTGCGAAGATGACGGATACTATTTACATTCCTCTGACGAGGTCTTCAGCGCAACACTAGCCCCTAGCCCACTAGCTGCAGTTATAGCGATGTCTTCAAGCGCCCCACAAGCCCACTCGCTAGTACGCTCAAACAGTGAAGTCTTCCAGAGCTCTACTAGCCCTCTGGTTAGCACACCCAAACGGTGAAGTCCTCAGAGCTCCATTAGCCTTCTGACTAGTAAACTAACAGTGAAGTCCACAGCGCTCCACTAGCTCTCTGGCTAGCACACCCTAACAGTGAAGTCCACAGCGCTCCACTAGTCTCTCTGGCTAGCACACCCTAACAGTGAAGTCCACAGCGCTCCACTAGCCTTCTGGCTAGCACACCCCAACAGTGAAGTCCACAGCGCTCCACTAGCCTCTCTGGCTAGCACACCCCAACAGTGAAGTCCACAGCGCTCCACTAGCCCTCTCTGGCAAGCACACCCCAACAGTGAAGTCCACAGCGCTCCACTAGTCTCTCTGGCTAGCACACCCTAACAGTGAAGTCCACAGCGCTCCACTAGCCTTCTGGCTAGCACACCCCAACAGTGAAGTCCACAGCGCTCCACTAGCCTCTCTGGCTAGCACACCCCAACAGTGAAGTCCACAGCGCTCCACTAGCCCTCTCTGGCTAGCACACCCCAACAGTGAAGTCCACAGCGCTCCACTAGCCCTCTCTGTCACCAGTAGCTCATCACCTACCAGAACAGCTGACTGATATTAATGGGAGGGTCAACTATTTAATTCGGAACCTGGATCATAGATGGCGCACAGGTCCGTCACAGGCCAGGAGCACCACACCATGCTCTGGGTGGGGGTTAAGACTTACCCCGCCCTGGGCCAGAAGCACCACACCATGCTCCGGGCGGGGGTTAAGACTTTCCCTGCCTGGAGCCAGGAGAACCAGACCATGCTCCGGGTGGGTGTTAAGACTTACCCCGTTCTGAGGCAAGAGCCCCACACCATGCTCCGGGATTAGGTTATGTCTTACCCCATCCTGGGTCAGGAGCACTACACATACTCCTGCCAGAGGGTTAAGGCTTACCCCGCCCTGGGGCCAGGGGCATCATAGCATGCTCCAGGCAGTGGCTAAGACTTACTCTGCCCTTGGGTCAGAACCACCACATCTTGCTTTGGGCGGGGATTAAGACGTACCCATATATGGGGCCAGTAGCACTACACCATGTTCAGGGTGGGTGTTAAGACTTACCAAGCTCTCGGGCCAGGGGCACCAAACCATTCTCTGGTAGGTGGTTAAGACTTACTTCGCCCTGGGCCACAGCACCACACTATGCTCCGGCAAAGGTTAAGACTTACCCTACTCTAGGGTCAGGAGCACCCCACCATGATCCGGGTGGGAGTTAAGACTATCCCCACATGCCTGATGTCATGCTACCAACCCTTCCGTAACCGGGAGCCAGATTCACGAAGCAGTTACGTACGTACTTACAAACGTTCTTTTTTAGCATCTTCATAGTGGCTACGTCAGTATTCAGGTAGGCATTTAAGTAAGAAAATCTTCGTAAGTAAACTTCGTCGCGCTAAGGACGCTCTCGACCAATCGTAGCTTTACATTGGCTGTATATAACTCAATTTTTCTTTACGACACAACACAGACAATCGATTTTATTATAAAAAAAAAATTAACTGACGAGTCTCATCAAGAAGGAATCCTTCGTGTTAGCTATATGTGCTTTCTATGCTTGAAATTTGTACAAAATTCGTTGTATTGTTACGATTGGACAAGTGGTTACGATACCATGTACGCCAGATGCATAGTGCTCCTGGCTGTCTGGGTTCGAATAACTTTTGGGGTGTGGAGTTTTCGGTTACATATTGGCTTCGGGACCATTTAAGCTTGTTCACTTTTGTGTTGCTCACGTGGCCCCTCACAGTTTACGGTGATTCGATGAAATAACTATGCCCAAGCTTACCACCTAGTGCCGTTGGGGCGTTTATATATATATATATATATATATATATATATATATATATATATATATATATATATATATATATATATATATATATATATATATATATATGTATATATATATATATATATATATATATATATATATATATATATATATGTATATATATATATATATATATATATATATATATTATTAAATATGACCGAAAAAGTAAGATTAATAATTCTAACACGAATTTTCTCAATCTTTCGTACATTACGCTTCACTGTTGGAGGTAAATCAAAAATCAATTCTCCAAAATTCATTTTTATTTCTAGTCTGACGCGACACGGGCGCGTTTCGTAAAACTTATTACATTTTCAAAGACTTTTGTTCACAAATACGCAACTGAATAGAACTTACGTATCTCCGATTTTATATCTACATTTGAGTGAGGTGGAAGAGGTGATGTGGCATTAACACAAGACAGAACTAAATGTGGTATTAATAGGGTATTAATTTCATCAACACAAGACAGAACAAGAGTATTAATAGGGTATTAATTTCATCAACACAAGACAGAACACGAAGCAATGGATATTGAATAGAAGTGTTTGTAGAAAGCCTATTGGTCCATATTTCTTGATGCTTCTATATTGGAGCGGAGTCTTGAGGTGGGTAGAATATAGTTGTGCAATAATTGGCTGTTGATTGCTGGTGTTGACTTCTTGATGTGTAGTGCCTCGCAAACGTCAAGCCGCCTGCTATCACTGTATCTATCGATGATTTCTGTGTTGTTTACTAGGATTTCTCTGGCGATGGTTTGGTTGTGGGAAGAGATTATATGTTCCTTAATGGAGCCCTGTTGCTTATGCATCGTTAAACGCCTAGAAAGAGATGTTGTTGTCTTGCCTATATACTGGGTTTTTTGGAGCTTACAGTCCCCAAGTGGGCATTTGAAGGCATAGACGACGTTAGTCTCTTTTAAAGCGTTCTGTTTTGTGTCTGGAGAGTTTCTCATGAGTAGGCTGGCCGTTTTTCTGGTTTTATAGTAAATCGTCAGTTGTATCCTCTGATTTTTGTCTGTAGGGATAACGTTTCTATTAACAATATCTTTCAGGACCCTTTCCTCCGTTTTATGAGCTGTGGAAAAGAAGTTCCTGTAAAATAGTCTAATAGGGGGTATAGGTGTTGTGTTAGTTGTCTCTTCAGAGGTTGCATGGCTTTTCAATTTCCTTCTTATGATGTCTTCGACGAAACCATTGGAGAAGCCGTTATTGACTAGGACCTGCCTTACCCTACAGAGTTCTTCGTCGACTTGCTTCCATTCTGAGCTGTGGCTGAGAGCACGGTCGACATATGCGTTAACAACACTCCTCTTGTACCTGTCTGGGCAGTCGCTGTTGGCATTTAGGCACATTCCTATGTTTGTTTCCTTAGTGTAGACTGCAGTGTGGAAACCTCCGCCCTTTTCCATGACTGTTACATCTAGAAAGGGCAGCTTCCCATCCTTTTCCATCTCGTAAGTGAAACGCAGCACGGAACTCTGCTCAAATGCCTCCTTCAGCTCCTGCAGATGTCTGACATCAGGTACCTGTGTAAAAATGTCGTCAACATACCTGCAGTATATAGCCGGTTTCAAGTTCATGTCGACTAAGACTTTTTGCTCGATGGTACCCATGTAGAAGTTTGCAAACAGGACACCTAGGGGAGAACCCATGGCGACCCCATCTACTTGCTTAAACATGTGCCCATCCGGGCTCAAGAAGGGTGCCTCTTTAGTACAAGCTTGGAGTAGTTTCCTCAGAATATTTTCTGGTATGTCAAGAGGGGTACAGGCTGGATCACGATACACTCTGTCATCTATCATTCCGATTGTCTCGTCCACAGGTACGTTGGTAAACAGCGATTCTACGTCCAACGAGGCTCTTATCCCTGTGGCCCGTGTGCCCCGCAGTAAGTCAACAAATTCATTTGGAGACTTCAGGCTGAAGGCGCAAGGAACATAAGGAGTCAGCAGGCCGTTGAGTCGCTTCGCCAGTCTGTACGTGGGTGTGGGTATCTGGCTAATGATTGGCCGAAGTGGGTTTCCAGGCTTGTGCGTCTTGACATTTCCATACGCATATCCAGGTTTATATTCCCCAATGATCTTTGACAGGTGGAGTCCGGATTTCTTGGCGTTCACAGTTTCGATCAGTTTGTTGACCTTTGCTTTTAATTCGGCTGTAGTGTCCTTCGTTACCCTTTGGAACTTAGTTTGGTCAGAGAGTATGATGTTCATTTTCGCCAGATATTCGTCTTTTTTAAGAATGAACATCATACTCTCTGACCAAACTAAGAATTATTAATCTTACTTTTTCGGTCATATTTAATAATATATGTCTACAGGAAAGACTGCTACCAAAATATACTAATATATATATATATATATATATATATATATATATATATATATATATATATATATATATATATATATATATATATATATATATATGTGTAGACATATATTATTAAATATGACCGAAAAAGTAAGATTAATAATTCTAACACGGATTTTCTCAATCTTTCGTACATTACGCTTCACTGTTGGAGGTAAATCAAAAATTAATTCTCCAAAATTCATTTTTATTTCTAGTCTGACGCGACACGGGCGCGTTTCGTAAAACTTATTACATTTTCAAAGACTTTAGTTCACAAATACACAACTGAATAGAACTTACGTATCTCCGATTTTATATCTACATTTGAGTGAGGTGGGAGGGGTGATGTGGCATTAACACAAGACAGAACAAGAGGGGATATTAATAGGGTATTAAAAGTATCAACACAAGACAGAACACAAACAATGGGTATTGAATAGAAGAATGATGCTTCTATATTGGAGCCTGTGGACGAGACAATCGGAATGATAGCCGACAGAGTGTATCGTGATCCAGCCTGTACTCCTCTTGACATACCAGAAAATATTCTGAGGAAACTACTCCAAGCTTGTACTAAAGAGGCACCCTTCTTGAGCCCTGATGGGCACATGTATAAGCAAGTAGATGGGGTCGCCATGGGTTCTCCCCTAGGTGTCCTGTTTGCAAACTTCTATATGGGTACCATCGAGCAAAAAGTCTTAGTCGACATGAACTTGAAACCGGCCATATACTGCAGGTATGTTGACGACATTTTTACACAGGTACCTGATGTCAGACATCTGCAGGAGCTGAAGGAGGCATTTGAGCAGAGTTCCGTGCTGCGTTTCACTTACGAGATGGAAAAGGATGGGAAGCTGCCCTTTCTAGATGTAACAGTCATGGAAAAGGGCGGAGGTTTCCACACTGCAGTCTACACTAAGGAAACAAACATAGGAATGTGCCTAAATGCCAACAGCGACTGCCCTGACAGGTACAAGAGGAGTGTTGTTAACGCATATGTCGACCGTGCTCTCAGCCACAGCTCAGAATGGAAGCAAGTCGACGAAGAACTCTTTAGGGTAAGGCAGGTCCTAGTCAATAACGGCTTCTCCAATTTTTTCGTCAAAGACATCATAAGAAGGAAAGTGAAAAGCCATGCAACCTCTGAAGAGACAACTAACACAACACCTATACCCCCTATTAGACTATTTTACAGGAACTTCTTTTCCACAGCTCATAAAACGGAGGAAAGGGTCCTGAAAGATATTGTTAATAGAAACGTTATCCCTACAGACAAAAATCAGAGGATACAACTGACGATTTACTATAAAACCAGAAAAACGGCCAGCCTACTCATGAGAAACTCTCCAGACACAAAACAGAACGCTTTAAAAGAGAATAACGTTGTCTATGCCTTCAAATGCCCACTTGGGGACTGTAAGCTCCAAAAAACCCAGTATATAGGCAAGACAACAACATCTCTTTCTAGGCGTTTAACGATGCATAAGCAACAGGGCTCCATTAAGGAACATATAATCTCTTCCCACAACCAAACCATCGCCAGAGAAATCCTAGTAAACAACACAGAAATCATCGATAGATACAGCGATAGCAGGCGGCTTGACGTTTACGAGGCACTACACATCAAGAAGTCAACACCAGCAATCAACAGCCAATTATTGCACAACTATATTCTACCCACCTCAAGACTCCGCTCCAATATAGAAGCATCAAGAAATATGGACCAATAGGCTTTCTACAAACACTTCTATTCAATACCCATTGTTTGTGTTCTGTCTTGTGTTGATACTTTTAATACCCTATTAATATCCCCTCTTGTTCTGTCTTGTGTTAATGCCACATCACCCCTCCCACCTCACTCAAATGTAGATATAAAATCGGAGATACGTAAGTTCTATTCAGTTGTGTATTTGTGAACTAAAGTCTGAAAATGTAATAAGTTTTACGAAACGCGCCCGTGTCGCGTCAGACTAGAAATAAAAATGAACTTTGGAGAATTGATTTTTGATTTACCTCCAACAGTGAAGCGTAATGTACGAAAGATTGAGAAAATTCGTGTTAGAATTATTAATCTTACTTTTTCGGTCATATTTAATAATATATGTCTACAGGAAAGACTGCTACCAAAATATACTAATATATGTGTGTGTGTATATCACGAAAATAAACACGTGATTAAGAATGTGACAATGTCAGACCACGGAGGAAAATGAAACAGGAATTTCCTTAAGTACTTTCGTATATTAAATACATCTTCAGAAGGAATCCTTCTGAAGATGTATTTAATATAAGAAAGTACTTAAGAAAATTCCTGTTTCATTTTCCTCCGTGGTCTGACATTGTCATATATATATATATATATATATATATATATATATATATATATATATATATATATATATATATATATATATATATATATATATATATATATATATATATGTCGTACCTAGTAGCCAGAACGCACTTCTCGGCCTACTATTCAAGGCCCGATTTGCCTAATAAGCCAAGTTTTCCTGAATTAATATATTTTCTCTAATTTTTTCTTACGAAATGATAAAGCTACCCATTTCATTATGTATGAGGTCAATTTTTTTTTATTGGAGTTAAAATTAACGTAGATATATGACCGAACCTAACCAACCCTACCTAACCTAACCTAACCTATCTTTATAGGTTAGGTTGGGTTAGGTAGCCGAAAAGGTTAGGTTAGGTTAGGTAGGTTAGATAGTCGAAAAACAATTAATTCATGAAAACTTAGCTTATTAGGCAAATCGGGCCTTGCATAGTAGGCTGAGAAGTGAGTTCTGGCTACTAGGTACGACATATATATATATATATATATATATATATATATATATATATATATATATATATATATATATATATATATATATATATATATATATATGTCGTACCTAGTAGCCAGAACGCACTTCTCAGCCTACTATGCAAGGCCCGATTTGTCTAATAAGACAAGTTTTCATGAATTAATTGTTTTTCGACTACCTAACCTACCTAACCTAACCTAACCTAACTTTTTCGGCTACCTAACCTAACCTAACCTATACAGATAGGTTAGGTTAGGTTAGGTAGGGTTGGTTTGGTTCGGTCATATATCTACGTTAATTTTAACTCCAATAAAAAAAAATTGACCTCATACATAATGAAATGGGTAGCTTTATCATTTCATAAGAAAAAAATTAGAGAAAATATATTAATTCAGGAAAATTTGGCTTATTAGGCAAATTGGGCCTTGCTTAGTAGGCCGAAAAGTGCGTTCTGGCTACTAGGTACGACATATATATATATATATATATATATATATATATATATATATATATATATATATATATATATATATATATATATGTCGTACCTAGTAGCCAGAACGCACTTCTCAGCCTAATATGCAAGACCAAATTTGCCTAATAAGCCAAGTTTTCCTGAATTAATATATTTTCTCTAATTTTTTTCTTATGAAATGATAAAGCTACCCATTTCATTATGTACGAGGTCAATTTTTTTTTATTGGAGTTAAAATTAACGTAGATATATGACCGAACCTAACCAACCCTACCTAACCTAACCTAACCTATCTTTATAGGTTTGGTTAGGTTAGGTAGCCGAAAAAGTTAGTTTATGTTAGGTTAGGTAGTCGAAAAACAATTAATTCATGAAAACTTGGCTTACTTGGCAAATTTGGCCTTGCATAGTAGGCTGAGAAGTGAGTTCTGGCTACTAGGTACGACATATATATATATCTGTCGTACCTAGTAGCCAGAACGCACTTCTCAGCCTACTATGCAAGGCCCGATTTGCCTAATAAGCCAAGTTTTCCTGAATTAATATATTTTCTCTAATTTTTTTCTTATGAAATGATAAAGCTACCCATTTCATTATATATGAGGTCAATTTTTTTTTTATTGGAGTTAAAATTAACGTAGATATATGACCGAACCTAACCAACCCTACCTAACCTAACCTAACCTATCTTTATAGGTTAGGTTGGGTTAGGTAGCCGAAAAAGTTAGGTTAGGTAGTCGAAAAACAATTATTTCATGAAAACTTGGCTTATTAGGCAAATCGGGCCTTGCATAGTAGGCTGAGAAGTGCGTTCTGGCTACTAGGTACGACTACTAGGTGCTACTAGGTACAATATATATATATATATATATATATATGTCGTACCTAATAGCCAGAACTCACTTTTCAGCCTACTATGCAAGGCCCGATTTGCCTAATAAGCCAAGTTTTACTGAATTAATATATTTTCTCTAATTTTTTTCTTATGAAATGATAAAGCTACCCATTTCATTATGTATGAGGTAAAAAAATTTTTATTGGAGTTAAAATTAACGTAGATATATGACCGAACCTAACCAACCCTACCTAACCTAACCTATCTTTATAGGTTAGGTTAGGTTAGGTAGCCGAAAACGTTAGGTTAGGTTAGGTTAGGTAGGTTAGGTAGTCGAAAAAACATTAATTCATTAAAACTAGGCTTATTAGGCAAATCGGGCCTTGCATAGTAGGCTGAGAAGTGAGTTCTGGCTACTAGGTACGACATATATATATATATATATATATATATATATATATATATATATATATATATATATATATATATATATATATATATATATATATATATATATATATATATATATATATATATATATATATATATATATATATATATATATATATGTCGTACCTAGTAGCCAGAACTCACTTCTCAGCCTACTATGCAAGGCCCGATTTGCCTAATAAGCCAAGTTTTCATGAATTAATTGTTTTTCGACTACCTAACCTAACCTAACCTAACTTTTTCGGCTACCTAACCAAACCTAACCTATAAAGATAGGTTAGGTTAGGTTAGGTAGGGTTGGTTAGGTTCGGTCATATATCTACGTTAATTTTAACTCCAATAAAAAAAAATTGCCCTCATACATAATGAAATGGGTAATTTTATCATTTCATAAGAAAAAAATTAGAAAAAATATATTAATTCAGGAAAACTTGGCTTATTAGGCAAATCGGGCCTTGAATAGTAGGCCAAAAACTGAGTTCTGGCTACTAGGTACGACATATATATATATATGTCGTACCTAGTAGCCAGAACTCACTTCTCAGCCTACTATTCAAGGCCCGATTTGCCTAATAAGCCAAGTTTTCCTGAATTAATATATTTACTATAATTTTTTTCTTATGAAATGATAAAGCAACCCTTTTCTCTATGTATGAGGTCAATTTTTTTTTATTGGAGTTAAAATTAACGTAGATATATGACCGAACCTAACCAACCCTACCTAACCTAACCTAACCTATATTTATAGGTAAGGTTAGGTTAGGTAGCCAAAAAAAGCTAGGTTAGGTTAGGTTAGGTAGGTTAGGTAGACGAAAAAACATTAATTCATGAAAACTTGGCTTATTAGGCAAATCGGGCCTTGAATAGTAGGCTGAGAAGTGCGTTCTGGCTATTAGGTACGACATATATATATATATATATATATATATATATATATATATATATATATATATATATATATATATATATATATATATATATGTATATATATATATATATATATATATATTTATATATATATATATGTCGTACCTAATAGCCAGAACGCACTTCTCAGCCTACTATTCAAGGCCCGATTTGCCTAATAAGCCAAGTTTTCATGAATTAATGTTTTTTCGTCTACCTAACCTACCTAACCTAACCTAACCTAGCTTTTTTTGGCTACCTAACCTAACCTTACCTATAAATATAGGTTAGGTTAGGTAGGGTTGGTTAGGTTCGGTCATATATCTACGTTAATTTTAACTCCAATAAAACAAATTGACCTCATACATAGAGAAAAGGGTTGCTTTATCATTTCATAAGAAAAAATTTTTAGTAAATATAATAATTCAGGAAAACTTGGCTTATTAGGCAAATCGGGCCTTGAATAGTAGGCTGAGAAGTGAGTTCTGGCTACTAGGTACGACATATATATATATATATATATATATATATATATATATATATATATATATATATATATATATATATTTTTAAATAGGAAGGGATTACCACCTCTAGCTGGAAGAAGGGGGACGCATAGCCTCGAAGGAAACCACGCATAACGCATTAGAGGGAATGTTTAGATCCCCTCCAATACAGTTTCTGTGTGCTTTTCTCCTACCACCCCCTTCCTTGAATATTTTTTGTGCTTTATTATTATTCATATATATATATATATATATATATATATATATATATATATATATATATATATATATATATATATATATATATATATATGTGTATATCACGAAAATAAACACGTGATTAAGAATGTGACAATGTCAGACCACGGAGGAAAAATGAAACAGGAAATTTCCTTAAGTACTTTCGTATATTAAATACATCTTCAGAAGGTCATTTTACAGATCGAGTGATGGGTATAAATAGGCAGGAGAGAGTGGTGAAGTAAGGTGAGGTACAATACTTGGACAATGCAGAAGGCCCATTGGCCCATCAGATGCACCCAATTAGCCCATCCGATGTAGCCCAATGGCCCATCTGATACAGCAGACATACAAGCATAATACATAGGTAATTATAACATAAAGAGGTAAGTATATACAATAAATTAGTGAGACAAATGTTTTTCAATGATTCTACTTAAATCGCCCTTTAGCTGATCTATTAGAAATGGATCTAAGTTATATAGACCACTGCTAATATTCAAATTACTTTCTTTGGTGATCTGTATCAAAGCGGATTCAATTATGTTTCTGTTATAGGTGCTTTTACAATTTGTTATTGAAGACGCACTCTCCCAATCAATTTGGTGAGCGTTTTCTGACAAATGCACAAACAAAGCATTAGATAATTGGCCATGTCTTACAGAGTATTTATGTTGCGATATTCTACATTTTAAATCTTTAGATGTTTGCCCGACATAGAACTTATTACATTCCTTACAAGGTATTTTATAAATGACGCAATTATCACTACGAGGGCTGTTCCTTACTAATAGCTTACCAACAGTGTTTTCGTAGCTAAACATTACATCTATATTAAAAAGTTTCAAGGCCTTGACAATATACGAAAGTACTTAAGGAAATTTCCTGTTTCATTTTTCCTCCGTGGTCTGACATTGTCATATATATATATATATATATATATATATATATATATATATATATATATATATATATATATATATATATATATATATATATATATATATATATATATATATATATATGTGTGCGTGTTGTACCTAGTAGCCAGAATGCACTTCTCGGCCTACTATGCAAGGCCCGATTTGCCTAATAAGCCAAGTTTTCCTGAATTAATATATTTTCTCTAATTTTTTTCTTATGAAATGATAAAGCTACCCATTTCATTATGTATGAGGTCAATTTTTTTTTATTGGAGTTAAAATTTACATAGATATATGACCGAACCTAACCAACCCTACCTAACCTAACCTATCTTTATAGGTTAGGTTAGGTTAGGTAGCCGAAAAAGTTAGGTTAGGTTAGGTTAGGTAGGTTAGGTAGTCGAAAAACAATTAATTCATGAAAACTTGGCTTATTAGGCAAATTGGGCCTTGCATAGTAGGCTGAGAAGTGCGTTTTGGCTACTAGGTACGATATATATATATATATATATATATATATATATATATATATATATATATATATATATATATATATATATATATATATATATATATATATATATATATATATTAGTATATTTTGGTAGCAGTCTTTCCTGTAGACATATATTATTAAATATGACCGAAAAAGTACGATTAATAATTCTAACACGAATTTTCTCAATCTTTCGTACATTTCGTTTCACTGTTGGAGGTAAATCAAAAATCAATTCTCCAAAATTAATTTTTATTTCTAGTCTGACGCGACACGAGCGCGTTTCGTAAAACTTATTACATTTTCAAAGACTTTAGTTCACAAATACACAACTGAATAGAACTTACGCATCTCCGATTTTATATCTACATTTGAGTGAGGTGGAAGGGGTGATGTGGCATTAACACAAGACAGAACAAGATGTGGTATTAATAGGGTATTAATTTCATGAACACAAGACAGAACAAGAGTATTAATAGGGTATTAATTTCATCAACACAAGACAGAACACGAAACAATGGATATTGAATAGAAGTGTTTGTAGAAAGCCTATTGGTCCATATTTCTTGATGCTTCTATATTGGAGCGGAGTCTTGAGTTGGGTAGAATATAGTTGTGCAATAATTGGCTGTTGATTGCTGGTGTTGACTTCTTGATGTGTAGTGCCTCGCAAACGTCAAGCCGCCTGCTATCGTTGTATCTATCGATGATTTCTGTGTTGTTTACTAGGATTTCTCTGGCGATGGTTTGGTTGTGGGAAGAGATTATATGTTCCTCAATGGAGCCCTGTTGCTTATGCATCGTTAAACGCCTAGAAAGAGATGTTGTTGTCTTGCCTATATACTGGGTTTTTTGGAGCTTACAGTCCCCAAGAGGGCATTTGAAGGCATAGACGACGTTAGTCTCTTTTAAAGCGTTCTGTTTTGTGTCTGGAGAGTTTCTCATGAGTAGGCTGGCCGTTTTTCTGGTTTTATAGTAAATCGTCAGTTGTATCCTCTGATTTTTGTCTGTAGGGATAACGTTTCTATTAACAATATCTTTCAGGACCCTTTCCTCCGTTTTATGAGCTGTGGAAAAGAAGTTCCTGTAAAATAGTCTAATAGGGGGTATAGGTGTTGTGTTAGTTGTCTCTTCAGAGGTTGCATGGCTTTTCACTTTCCTTCTTATGATGTCTTCGACAAAACCATTGGAGAAGCCGTTATTGACTAGGACCTGCCTTACCCTACAGAGTTCTTCGTCGACTTGCTTCCATTCTGAGCTGTGGCTGAGAGCACGGTCGACATATGCGTTAACAACACTCCTCTTGTACCTGTCTGGGCAGTCGCTGTTGGCATTTAGGCACATTCCTATGTTTGTTTCCTTAGTGTAGACTGCAGTGTGGAAACCTCCGCCCTTTTCCATGACTGTTACATCTAGAAAGGGCAGCTTCCCATCCTTTTCCATCTCGTAAGTGAAACGCAGCACGGAACTCTGCTCAAATGCCTCCTTCAGCTCCTGCAGATGTCTGACATCTGGTACCTGTGTAAAAATGTCGTCAACATACCTGCAGTATATAGCCGGTTTCAAGTTCATGTCGACTAAGACTTTTTGCTCGATGGTACCCATGTAGAAGTTTGCAAACAGGACACCTAGGGGAAAACCCATGGCGACCCCATCTACTTGCTTATACATGTGCCCATCCGGGCTCAAGAAGGGTGCCTCTTTAGTATAAGCTTGGAGTAGTTTCCTCAAAATATTTTCTGGTATGTCAAGAGGAGTACAGGCTGGATCACGATACACTCTGTCGGCTATCATTCCGATTGTCTCGTCCACAGGTACGTTGGTAAACAGCGATTCTACGTCCAACGAGGCTCTTATCCCTGTGGCCCGTGTGCCCCGCAGTAAGTCAACAAATTCCTTTGGAGACTTCAGGCTGAAGGCGCAAGGAACATAAGGAGTCAGCAGGCCGTTTAGTCGCTTCGCCAGTCTGTACGTGGGTGTGGGTATCTGGCTAATGATTGGCCGAAGTGGGTTTCCAGGCTTGTGTGTCTTGACATTTCCATACGCATATCCAGGTTTATATTCCCCAATGATCTTTGGCAGGTGGAGTCCGGATTTCTTGGCGTTCACAGTTTCGATCAGTTTGTTGACCTTTGCTTTTAATTCGGCTGTAGTGTCCTTCGTTACCCTTTGGAACTTAGTTTGGTCAGAGAGTATGATGTTCATTTTCGCCAGATATTCGTCTTTTTTAAGAATGACATATATTGGCGACTTGTCACCTCTCCTGACAACTATCTCCTTGTTCTCACGAAGGCTTTTAGCTGCCGCTTTAAGCTCGGGGGACAGTATGGGGCTTCTGTAGTTGCCTCGATTCTTTCCTCCTTCTGTAATAAGTTCTGCTTGTAAGGTATCTTTGGTAGTGACCTTCTTTTGTGTCTCGAGGTCGAATATGTCGTCCAACAGAATTTCCAACTCTACTTTCCGGGCCATCTCACTCGGTCTGGACATAACATGACAGTTTATGCCCAGATTTAGGAGAGTGACTTGGTCCTCAGTGAGGTTAATTCCTGCAAGGTTCAGGAAGCCATCTCTTGGTCGTGGAATTGCCATAGGTCCTCCATATAATGTTGTTAGTTTCTTGATAATCCTTGTTTCAGTGCTGAGGTGATGTTGGTATTGCATAAGCAACAGGGCTCCATTAAGGAACATATAATCTCTTCCCACAACCAAACCATCGCCAGAGAAATCCTCGTAAACAACACAGAAATCATCGATAGATACAGCGATAGCAGGCGGCTTGACGTTTACGAGGCACTACACATCAAGAAGTCAACACCAGCAATCAACAGCCAATTATTGCACAACTATATTCTACCCACCTCAAGACTCCGCTCCAATATAGAAGCATCAAGAAATATGGACCAATAGGCTTTCTACAAACACTTCTATTCAATATCCATTGTTTCGTGTTCTGTCTTGTGTTGATGAAATTAATACCCTATTAATACTCTTGTTCTGTCTTGTGTTGATGAAATTAATACCCTATTAATACCACATCTTGTTCTGTCTTCTGTTAATGCCACATCACCCCTTCCACCTCACTCAAATGTAGATATAAAATCGGAGATGCGTAAGTTCTATTCAGTTGTGTATTTGTGAACTAAAGTCTTTGAAAATGTAATAAATATATATATATATATATATATATATATATATATATATATATATATATATATATATATATATATATATATATATATGTCGTACCTAGTAGCCAGAACGCACTTCTCAGCCTACTATGCAAGGCCCGATTTGCCTAATAAGCCAAGTTTTCATGAAGTAATGTTTTTTCGACTACCTAACCTACCTAACCTAACCTAACCAAACTTTTTCGGGTACCTAACCTAACCTAACCTATAAAGATAGGTTAGGTTAGGTTAGGTAGGGTTGGTTAGGTTCGGTCATATATCTACGTTAATTTTAACTCCAATAAAAAAAATTGACCTCATACATAATGAAATGGGTAGCTTTATCATTTCATAAGAAAAAAATAGAGAAAATATATTAATTCAGGAAAACTTGGCTTATTAGGCAAATCGGGCCTTGCATAGTAGGCTGAGAAGTGCGTTCTGGCTACTAGGTACGACATATATATATATATATATATATATATATATATATATATATATATATATATATATATATATATATATATATATGGCACAACTCTCCTAAACACGAGAGTTAAGTATACAACTTTAGAACACTTTCCCACCAGGAGACTCGAACCCTAGCCAGCACAGAAGCCTTCCAGCAACTGGCATAACAGGTACGCCTTAACCCGCTCCACCACCCGCTCAGACCCTTAAAAGAGATGGTAATTTCGGAGTATTTAAATACCCCAAAGATCAACACCTCCCAAGAGCACCAGAGCAAGTGAGGGGTCATTTATACGTTAATTTCACACGTGATTAAAAATGTGACAATGTCAGACCACAGAGGAAAAATGAAACAGGAATTTCCTTAAGTACTTTCGTATATTAATACATCTTCAGAAGGAGTGGGCCACTCCTTCTGAAGATGTATTAATATACAAAAGTACTTAAGGAAATTCCTGTTTCATTTTTCCTCCGTGTTCTGACATTGTCATATATATATATATACCCTGAGACAGCTTGGCCTCACCATACCAAGACTCAACCATATTCACCGTGAATACACCAAGCAGACGTGGGAGTGGCCGGAAGTGCCTACGGTGTACCATCTATGTGAAAACTTATCAAAACAGGTTGGTTGGCAGTGTGGAGTCATGGAGGCTGGAGTGAGGGGCCAGGATGGACCCTGCAGGCCTCCCATAGTGAGGGGAGGTGGGGGGTGAGTGAGGGGTGTTGTGTTGTCAGGAGAGAGAGGTGGGGGTTACCCGTGTGCCATATAGTGTTTTGTGTTTTTCTTTTTTGAAAGTTTTGTTGAACAAGTTACGTTGTCAGCGATAATTGGCGCAACATATCTATCATATTGTGAGTACATCACACGTGCAGTGAGTCAGATTACACGTGTGTGATTCATTTATTATTGTGCAGTGATATACGGGGAAATTATACCAGTGTTAGTGTCGCCCTGACCCCCGCCCCCACCCAGCGCCCAGGCCGGGAAGTACTTGCAGCTCTCCCCCTCCTACCCACCCCACCACGTCGCCTCCCCACCCACGAGGCCACCTTGCCACCCGCCCATAGAAGCCGGGAGGCTCCCATGTGTGTCTACGCCACCCACCCTCCCAATGTATACCCACATATTGTGTAGTGGGTGTATACCCACACTTTGTATAGAGGTGGTATATGTATTACCACTCAACAGAGTAGTAAGTGCCACGGCCAGCTGATCATCCCCCCAGCCTCCACCCGCCGTCCACCTTCCCGCCCAGCGCCCGCCCATATCGCAGCTCTCAACAGATATCCAGGCTTCTCCAAGCCAAGATGAGCCATCAAGCAGGGGTAGACAAGGTAGATGTCAGACGTGTGACCGGGTATGCTATATCCGGTTGAGTGGCGATAATGTGCGCCTTCATTACCACAACAGAGCCAGGTGTTTGGGTTCTGGGCGCCCTCCCAGGGAGAACACCAATCAACAGCCCACACCGCCCGTAAGGCAAAACACCTCCCAGACCTTCATTCCTACAGAAAATTTATTAGAAGCTATCAAAGCAAAATCGGCCAGAACCTTGCAACATATCCCTAAAGCAGCCCGCCCCCATGCAGCAGCCAAATTATCTGCCCTCCTGAGAAAGGTCAACGACTCTCCTGGAACGACCCAAGCATGGCACAACCTCCTACTGTTTGGCAACATATTTCTAGCCACTCCTGCAAGGAGAGACAAAACCTTAGCTGCCTCAGTCATCAAAGCTATAAATGATTTTCCCAGGGAGGACAACCAGGTGCGCCTTCCCACTCGCGCGAGAAACACCCACGGCAGGAAGAGCAACAGTGGCATATCCGAGACATCAAAAATCAGAACATCAGTCACCAAGAAAATAGAAGAAGGAAACACTATTGGCGCAATACGAGTCCTCACTGGTGATGACTCAATTGCCGACAGAGATGCCGCAACAGCTCAAGCCCTAAGGGAGAAACACCCACCCAGGGCTCCGCGTGAGGACGACATTGTACAAGTGGGGGCTACCGGAGCAGAACCTCTCTGGGTGGCTGAATCTGTGGTCCATAAAGCAGCCATGTCCTTCCCTACAGGATCAGCAGGTGGGTTCACAGGACTAAAACCCAACCACCTCAAGCAAATGCTCAACCCTGCACTGGGTGACATTGCAAAGAACCTCTTGGTGGAACTAACCAGATTCACCAACACATGTCTAGCTGGCAACATACCAGCGTCCATAAGACCTATCTTTTTTGGAGCATTTCTTTGTGCTCTAAAGAAAAAGGATGGAGGGATCAGGCCAATAGCTGTGGGCAATTCTCTCCGGCGTCTCGTCGCAAAGGCAGCTGCAAGAACAGTTAGTGATGCAGCGGCCAACATGCTGAAGCCAAAACAGCTAGGGTTTGGCATTCCACAAGGGTGTGAGGCAGCAGCCCATGCAGCTCGAGCCTTCATCGCCAACATCACAAACGAAAAGGCCCTTATCAAG
Organism: Procambarus clarkii; assembly: GCF_040958095.1. Lineage (NCBI taxonomy): Eukaryota > Metazoa > Arthropoda > Malacostraca > Decapoda > Cambaridae > Procambarus > Procambarus clarkii. The sequence continues at coordinate 46,924,554 of NC_091162.1, read as the reverse complement.
CTAGATTTCAAAAATGCCTTCAATTTGGTGCGAAGGGATGCTGTACTCCGCGCGGTTCATAGTCATTTCCCTTCCCTCTACCCTTTTGTACATTCATGCTACAGTATGGATCTTAAGCTACTTTTTGGCGAACATGAAATTGACTCGCGAGAAGGCGTCCAACAGGGTGACCCCCTTGCTCCTCTCCTTTTCTGCTTAGTCATCAAACAAGTCACAGAGGTCCTGTCCAGCGAGCTTAACATCTGGTTCTTGGATGATGGTACCCTAGCTGGTTCCCAAGACTCCCTCCTGGAGGACATCAGAAAAATCCAGGAGCAAGGTGCAGTTTTAGGCCTCACCCTGAACCCTTCTAAATGTGAAATAATATGTTCCAACCAGGGCATCGTAGAGAGAATAGAGGGTCTTCTGCCAAATATCCATAAAACTAAACCTGAAGACAGCACACTCCTAGGAGCTCCCCTGGGGTTGAAAGCCATCGATGAGGTCCTTGATAAGAAAATCGCCGACCTTAAGAGGATTGATGGGAGGATTGAGGATATTGATGCACTCTACCTCATCACCAGATGTCTGTCCCTCCCCAGGTTAACCTACTTTCTGAGGTGTTCACCATCTTACAGTAGCCAAAAACTAAGTGAGTATGACCGCTTACTGAAATCAATGCTAGAAAAAGCCCTTAACCTCTCTCTCGATGACCTACAGTGGAAACAAGCCTCTCTTCCCGTAAGACTTGGGGGCCTCGGAGTTCGAACAGCAACGCAAATCGCTGTTCCAGCCTTCCTGTCCTCCTTATCAGCATCCGACGACCTTGTGAAGGAAATTCTACCTGCCCACTTATATCAGCTGGCAGGTGTACATGATCTCAATTTTACAGGCTGTGCCACAGAGTGGGCCTCTCGTGCAGGCCTATCACCTCAACCACCATCCCCAAAAGCCCACAAGCAATCCAGCTGGGATGGCCCCATTGTAGACCAAGTTGCTGCAGAGTGCCTGGGTGCAGCAACAACACAACACGACATTGCTCGCCTCACAGCAGTAGCAGCACCACATGCAGGGGATTTCCTGTTAGCAACCCCAATGTCGACAACTGGCACGCGTCTCACACCCACGCTCTCCGAATTGCTGTGGCCCTCCACCTTGCTGCCCCAACCCACACCAGATATAGGTGTATTTGCGGCGAGGTGGTGGCTGACAGGTATGGCCACCATGCCCTACTCTGCCAAAGCACAGGGGGATGGCACTCGAGGCACAGTGAAGTTAACGACATCATCAAGAGGAGCCTCACCACAGCTGGATGCCCAGCTGAAAGAGAGCCCAGTTACCTAACGCCCCGTAACTCTGATGCTCTTATTGGTCGCCCGGATGGTATCACAGTGAACCCCTGGAAGAATGGCAAGCAGTTGGTATGGGACTACACGTGCATATCAAGCCTGGCTAACACCTACATTAACCTCAGTGTTGCACAACCAGGTGGCGCTGCCACCCACAGGGAAGCAGCCAAATCCCGTAAGTATAGAGAACTGGATCACCACTACAATTTTGTCCCCATTGCTTCTGAGACACTCGGCGCCTGGGGTAAAAGTGCTACCAGTTTTTTGAAGGAGCTGGGTTCTAGGCTCATTGAAACAACAAGGGACCCGAGAGCTGCAAGCTTTCTTTTCCAGCGCCTCAGTGTGGCGATACAGAGGGGAAATGCGCACTGCATCCAGGGTTCCTGCCCGCCATCTGAGGAGCTGGAGGAACTCGACAACCTATGATAACCATCTTTGTAACCCATATGTAACTCCTTTTTTGTAACAAAGTTCAAATAAAATAAATATATATGTGTACATACAAAAGAATGGGGGTGGTAGGAGAAGATAATATTAGTGTTCAGTGAGAAACCACAAGGTCTCCTCTGAATACTTTTTATTTTCTTCTCCGAGGCTATGGGTCCCCACATTGGCACCAGAGGTGGTACCCTCACAAACTTATATATATAAATATATATATATATATATATATATATATATATATATATATATATATATATATATATATATAATCTTTGGACAACACCCACCAGTGGGACTCGAACCCAGAAAGCACAACTACCTTCCAGTAGCTGGCATAACTAGTATGCTTTAACCCACTACGCCATCAGACCTTACAAAAGAAGTAGATAGTTCGAGATATATATATCTCAAACATCTCTACCTCCCGAAGGCACCAGATGAGTGAGGGGTCAGTCTGCATTTTTCGTCAAGCCACTGTCAATGTGAGAGAACTCGTGTCCAGCTTATAAGCCTATACTTGCATAAACCACAAGTGAAGATAAACAATCTTTGGACAACACCCACCAGTGGGACTCGAACCCAGAAAGCACAACTACCTTCCAGTAGCTGGCATAACTAGTATGCTTTAACCCACTACGCCATCAGACCTTACAAAAGAAGTAGATAGTTCGAGATATATATATCTCAAACATCTCTACCTCCCGAAGGCACCAGATGAGTGAGGGGTCAGTCTGCATTTTTCGTCAAGCCACTGTCAATGTGAGAGAACTCGTGTCCAGCTTATAAGCCTATACTTGCATAAACCACAAGTGAAGATAAACAATCTTTGGACAACACCCACCAGTGGGACTCGAACCCAGAAAGCACAACTACCTTCCAGTAGCTGGCATAACTAGTATGCTTTAACCCACTACGCCATCAGACCTTACAAAAGAAGTAGATAGTTCGAGATATATATATCTCAAACATCTCTACCTCCCGAAGGCACCAGATGAGTGAGGGGTCAGTCTGCATTTTTCGTCAAGCCACTGTCAATGTGAGAGAACTCGTGTCCAGCTTATAAGCCTATACTTGCATAAACCACAAGTGAAGATAAACAATCTTTGGACAACACCCACCAGTGGGACTCGAACCCAGAAAGCACAACTACCTTCCAGTAGCTGGCATAACTAGTATGCTTTAACCCACTACGCCATCAGACCTTACAAAAGAAGTAGATAGTTCGAGATATATATATCTCAAACATCTCTACCTCCCGAAGGCACCAGATGAGTGAGGGGTCAGTCTGCATTTTTCGTCAAGCCACTGTCAATGTGAGAGAACTCGTGTCCAGCTTATAAGCCTATACTTGCATAAACCACAAGTGAAGATAAACAATCTTTGGACAACACCCACCAGTGGGACTCGAACCCAGAAAGCACAACTACCTTCCAGTAGCTGGCATAACTAGTATGCTTTAACCCACTACGCCATCAGACCTTACAAAAGAAGTAGATAGTTCGAGATATATATATCTCAAACATCTCTACCTCCCGAAGGCACCAGATGAGTGAGGGGTCAGTCTGCATTTTTCGTCAAGCCACTGTCAATGTGAGAGAACTCGTGTCCAGCTTATAAGCCTATACTTGCATAAACCACAAGTGAAGATAAACAATCTTTGGACAACACCCACCAGTGGGACTCGAACCCAGAAAGCACAACTACCTTCACTTGTGGTTTATGCAAGTATAGGCTTATAAGCTGGACACGAGTTCTCTCACATTGACAGTGGCTTGACGAAAAATGCAGACTGACCCCTCACTCATCTGGTGCCTTCGGGAGGTAGAGATGTTTGAGATATATATATCTCGAACTATCTACTTCTTTTGTAAGGTCTGATGGCGTAGTGGGTTAAAGCATACTAGTTATGCCAGCTACTGGAAGGTAGTTGTGCTTTCTGGGTTCGAGTCCCACTGGTGGGTGTTGTCCAAAGATTGTTTATCTTCACTTGTGGTTTATGCAAGTATAGGCTTATAAGCTGGACACGAGTTCTCTCACATTGACAGTGGCTTGACGAAAAATGCAGACTGACCCCTCACTCATCTGGTGCCTTCGGGAGGTAGAGATGTTTGAGATATATATATCTCGAACTATCTACTTCTTTTGTAAGGTCTGATGGCGTAGTGGGTTAAAGCATACTAGTTATGCCAGCTACTGGAAGGTAGTTGTGCTTTCTGGGTTCGAGTCCCACTGGTGGGTGTTGTCCAAAGATTGTTTATCTTCACTTGTGGTTTATGCAAGTATAGGCTTATAAGCTGGACACGAGTTCTCTCACATTGACAGTGGCTTGACGAAAAATGCAGACTGACCCCTCACTCATCTGGTGCCTTCGGGAGGTAGAGATGTTTGAGATATATATATCTCGAACTATCTACTTCTTTTGTAAGGTCTGATGGCGTAGTGGGTTAAAGCATACTAGTTATGCCAGCTACTGGAAGGTAGTTGTGCTTTCTGGGTTCGAGTCCCACTGGTGGGTGTTGTCCAAAGATTGTTTATCTTCACTTGTGGTTTATGCAAGTATAGGCTTATAAGCTGGACACGAGTTCTCTCACATTGACAGTGGCTTGACGAAAAATGCAGACTGACCCCTCACTCATCTGGTGCCTTCGGGAGGTAGAGATGTTTGAGATATATATATCTCGAACTATCTACTTCTTTTGTAAGGTCTGATGGCGTAGTGGGTTAAAGCATACTAGTTATGCCAGCTACTGGAAGGTAGTTGTGCTTTCTGGGTTCGAGTCCCACTGGTGGGTGTTGTCCAAAGATTGTTTATCTTCACTTGTGGTTTATGCAAGTATAGGCTTATAAGCTGGACACGAGTTCTCTCACATTGACAGTGGCTTGACGAAAAATGCAGACTGACCCCTCACTCATCTGGTGCCTTCGGGAGGTAGAGATGTTTGAGATATATATATCTCGAACTATCTACTTCTTTTGTAAGGTCTGATGGCGTAGTGGGTTAAAGCATACTAGTTATGCCAGCTACTGGAAGGTAGTTGTGCTTTCTGGGTTCGAGTCCCACTGGTGGGTGTTGTCCAAAGATTGTTTATCTTCACTTGTGGTTTATGCAAGTATAGGCTTATAAGCTGGACACGAGTTCTCTCACATTGACAGTGGCTTGACGAAAAATGCAGACTGACCCCTCACTCATCTGGTGCCTTCGGGAGGTAGAGATGTTTGAGATATATATATTTCGAACTATCTACTTCTTTTGTAAGGTCTGATGGCGTAGTGGGTTAAAGCATACTAGTTATGCCAGCTACTGGAAGGTAGTTGTGCTTTCTGGGTTCGAGTCCCACTGGTGGGTGTTGTCCAAAGATTGTTTATCTTCACTTGTGGTTTATGCAAGTATAGGCTTATAAGCTGGACACGAGTTCTCTCACATTGACAGTGGCTTGACGAAAAATGCAGACTGACCCCTCACTCATCTGGTGCCTTCGGGAGGTAGAGATGTTTGAGATATATATATCTCGAACTATCTACTTCTTTTGTAAGGTCTGATGGCGTAGTGGGTTAAAGCATACTAGTTATGCCAGCTACTGGAAGGTAGTTGTGCTTTCTGGGTTCGAGTCCCACTGGTGGGTGTTGTCCAAAGATTGTTTATCTTCACTTGTGGTTTATGCAAGTATAGGCTTATAAGCTGGACACGAGTTCTCTCACATTGACAGTGGCTTGACGAAAAATGCAGACTGACCCCTCACTCATCTGGTGCCTTCGGGAGGTAGAGATGTTTGAGATATATATATCTCGAACTATCTACTTCTTTTGTAAGGTCTGATGGCGTAGTGGGTTAAAGCATACTAGTTATGCCAGCTACTGGAAGGTAGTTGTGCTTTCTGGGTTCGAGTCCCACTGGTGGGTGTTGTCCAAAGATTGTTTATCTTCACTTGTGGTTTATGCAAGTATAGGCTTATAAGCTGGACACGAGTTCTCTCACATTGACAGTGGCTTGACGAAAAATGCAGACTGACCCCTCACTCATCTGGTGCCTTCGGGAGGTAGAGATGTTTGAGATATATATATCTCGAACTATCTACTTCTTTTGTAAGGTCTGATGGCGTAGTGGGTTAAAGCATACTAGTTATGCCAGCTACTGGAAGGTAGTTGTGCTTTCTGGGTTCGAGTCCCACTGGTGGGTGTTGTCCAAAGATTGTTTATCTTCACTTGTGGTTTATGCAAGTATAGGCTTATAAGCTGGACACGAGTTCTCTCACATTGACAGTGGCTTGACGAAAAATGCAGACTGACCCCTCACTCATCTGGTGCCTTCGGGAGGTAGAGATGTTTGAGATATATATATCTCGAACTATCTACTTCTTTTGTAAGGTCTGATGGCGTAGTGGGTTAAAGCATACTAGTTATGCCAGCTACTGGAAGGTAGTTGTGCTTTCTGGGTTCGAGTCCCACTGGTGGGTGTTGTCCAAAGATTGTTTATCTTCACTTGTGGTTTATGCAAGTATAGGCTTATAAGCTGGACACGAGTTCTCTCACATTGACAGTGGCTTGACGAAAAATGCAGACTGACCCCTCACTCATCTGGTGCCTTCGGGAGGTAGAGATGTTTGAGATATATATATCTCGAACTATCTACTTCTTTTGTAAGGTCTGATGGCGTAGTGGGTTAAAGCATACTAGTTATGCCAGCTACTGGAAGGTAGTTGTGCTTTCTGGGTTTGAGTCCCACTGGTGGGTGTTGTCCAAAGATTGTTTATCTTCACTTGTGGTTTATGCAAGTATAGGCTTATAAGCTGGACACGAGTTCTCTCACATTGACAGTGGCTTGACGAAAAATGCAGACTGACCCCTCACTCATCTGGTGCCTTCGGGAGGTAGAGATGTTTGAGATATATATATCTCGAACTATCTACTTCTTTTGTAAGGTCTGATGGCGTAGTGGGTTAAAGCATACTAGTTATGCCAGCTACTGGAAGGTAGTTGTGCTTTCTGGGTTCGAGTCCCACTGGTGGGTGTTGTCCAAAGATTGTTTATCTTCACTTGTGGTTTATGCAAGTATAGGCTTATAAGCTGGACACGAGTTCTCTCACATTGACAGTGGCTTGACGAAAAATGCAGACTGACCCCTCACTCATCTGGTGCCTTCGGGAGGTAGAGATGTTTGAGATATATATATCTCGAACTATCTACTTCTTTTGTAAGGTCTGATGGCGTAGTGGGTTAAAGCATACTAGTTATGCCAGCTACTGGAAGGTAGTTGTGCTTTCTGGGTTCGAGTCCCACTGGTGGGCGTTGTCCAAAGATTGTTTATCTTCACTTGTGGTTTATGCAAGTATAGGCTTATATATATATATATATATATATATATATATATATATATATATATATATATATATATTATTAAATATGACCGAAAAAGTAAGATTAATAATTCTAACACGAATTTTCGCAATCTTTCGTACATTACGCTTCACTGTTGGAGGTAAATCAAAAATCAATTCTCCAAAATTCATTTTTATTTCTAGTCTGACGCGACACGGGCGCGTTTCGTAAAACTTATTACATTTTCAAAGACTTTAGTTCACAAATACACAACTGAATAGAACTTACGTAACTCCGATTTTATATCTACATTTGAGTGAGGTGGAAGGGGTAATGTGGCATTAACACAAGACAGAACAAAGTGTGGTATTAATAGGGTATTAATTTCATCAACACAAGACAGAACAAGAGTATTAATAGGGTATTAATTTCATGAACACAAGACAGAACACGAAACAATGGATATTGAATAGAAGTGTTTGTAGAAAGCCTATTGGTCCATATTTCTTGATGCTTCTATATTGGAGCGGAGTCTTGAGGTGGGTAGAATATAGTTGTGCAATAATTGGCTGTTGATTGCTGGTGTTGACTTCTTGATGTGTAGTGCCTCGCAAACGTCAAGCCGTCTGCTATCGCTGTATCTATCGATGATTTCTGTGTTGTTTACTAGGATTTCTCTGGCGATGGTTTGGTTGTGGGAAGAGATTATATGTTCCTTAATGGGGCCCTGTTGCTTATGCATCGTTAATCGCCTAGAAAGAGATGTTGTTGTCTTGCCTATATACTGGTTTTTTTGGAGCTTACAGTCCCCAAGTGGGCATTTGAAGGCATAGACGACGTTAGTCTCTTTTAAAGCGTTCTGTTTTGTGTCTGGAGAGTTTCTCATGAGTAGGCTGGCCGTTTTTCTGGTTTTATAGTAAATCGTCAGTTGTATCCTCTGATTTTTGTCTGTAGGGATAACGTTTCTATTAACAATATCTTTCAGGACCCTTTCCTCCGTTTTATGAGCTGTGGAAAAGAAGTTCCTGTAAAATAGTCTAATAGGGGGTATAGGTGTTGTGTTAGTTGTCTCTTCAGAGGTTGCATGGCTTTTCACTTTCCTTCTTATGATGTCTTCGATGAAACCATTGGAGAAGCCGTTATTGACTAGGACCTGCCTTACCCTACAGAGTTCTTCGTCGACTTGCTTCCATTCTGAGCTGTGGCTGAGAGCACGGTCGACATATGCGTTAACAACACTCCTCTTGTACCTGTCTGGGCAGTCGCTGTTGGCATTTAGGCACATTCCTATGTTTGTTTCCTTAGTGTAGACTGCAGTGTGGAAACCTCCGCCCTTTTCCATGACTGTTACATCTAGAAAGGGCAGCTTCCCATCCTTTTCCATCTCGTAAGTGAAACGCAGCACGGAACTCTGCTCAAATGCCTCCTTCAGCTCCTGCAGATGTCTGACATCAGGTACCTGTGTAAAAATGTCGTCAACATACCTGCAGTATATGGCCGGTTTCAAGTTCATGTCGACTAAGACTTTTTGCTCGATGGTACCCATGTAGAAGTTTGCAAACAGGACACCTAGGGGAGAACCCATGGCGACCCCATCTACTTGCTTATACATGTGCCCATCCGGGCTCAAGAAGGGTGCCTCTTTAGTACAAGCTTGGAGTAGTTTCCTCAGAATATTTTCTGGTATGTCAAGAGGAGTACAGGCTGGATCACGATACACTCTGTCGGCTATCATTCCGATTGTCTCGTCCACAGGTACGTTGGTAAACAGCGATTCTACGTCCAACGAGGCTCTTATCCCTGTGGCCCGTGTGCCCCGCAGTAAGTCAACAAATTCCTTTGGAGACTTCAGGCTGAAGGCGCAAGGAACATAAGGAGTCAGCAGGCCGTTGAGTCGCTTCGCCAGTCTGTACGTGGGTGTGGGTATCTGGCTAATGATTGGCCGAAGTGGGTTTCCACTTCGGCGACTGTAAGCTCCAAAAAAAACAGTATATAGGCAAGACAACAACATCTCTTTCTAGGCGTTTAACGATGCATAAGCAACAGGGCTCCATTAAGGAACATATAATCTCTTCCCACAACCAAACCATCGCCAGAGAAATCCTGATAAACAACATAGAAATCATCGATAGATACAGTGATAGCAGACGGCTTGACGTTTGCGAGGCACTACACATCAAGAAGTCAACACCAGCAATCAACAGCCAATTATTGCACAACTATATTCTACCCACCTCAAGACTCCGCTCCAATATAGAAGCATCAAGAAATATGGACCAATAGGCTTTCTACAAACACTTCTATTCAATATCCATTGTTTCGTGTTCTGTCTTGTGTTGATGAAATTAATACCCTATTAATACTCTTGTTCTGTCTTGTGTTGATGAAATTAATACCCTATTAATACCACACTTTGTTCTGTCTTGTGTTAATGCCACATCACCCCTTCCACCTCACTCAAATGTAGATATAAAATCGGAGATACGTAAGTTCTATTCAGTTGTGTATTTGTGAACTAAAGTCTTTGAAAATGTAATAAGTTTTACGAAACGCGCCCGTGTCGCGTCAGACTAGAAATAAAAATGAATTTTGGAGAATTGATTTTTGATTTACCTCCAACAGTGAAGCGTAATGTACGAAAGATTGAGAAAATTCGTGTTAGAATTATTAATCTTACTTTTTCGGTCATATTTAATAATATATGTCTACAGGAAAGACTGCTACCAAAATATACTATATATATATATATATATATATATATATATATATATATATATATATATATATATATATATATATATATATATATATATATATATATATATATATATATATATATATATATATATATATATATATATATATATATATATATATATATATATATATATATATATATATATATATATATATATATATATATATATATATATATATATATATATATATATATATATATAGTAGTAGTAATATAGGGGATACTAGTAATAATGAGAACTGCAGAAGGCCTATTGACCCATACGAGGCAGCTCCTATTATAACTACCGAAGGAGATAGTAATAGGAATAAGAAGAGGATATCAAGGGAGCGTAGGAGAAGACAATGCACAGAAAAAGGGAGAAGAGAGAAAGAAAAGGAAAGAGAAAAAGAAAGATAAATGGAAGGGGTAAGCTTATGTTAAGTCACGTTTGTTAGAAAGATTAGAGCATTTGAGTATATACTGTGAAAGGGAAGAGTCCACAGCAACAAAGCCAGGACTCAAGTTCATGTTAGGTACATTGTGTATAAGAGCCGATTCTACAAGACGGCGTCTGTGTAGAGTAGAGGCAGGAAAGATTATTTTGGAGGAAGTCCAATCAATGAGATGATTAGAATCCCTCACATGGCAGAAGAGAGCATTGTTAGTGTCTGCAGACTTAACTCTTCTCTTGTGTTCTTTAAGTCTGTCATTCAGTGTACGGCCAGTTTCGCCAAAGTATTGGAGAGGACAAGATGAACAGGAAATAGAGTAGACACCAGCAGCATTAGAAGCAGGAGGAGCAGTGTGAACTAGATTACTACGAAGTGTGTTAGTTTGTCGAAAGGCGAGTTTAATGTCAAGAGGACGAAAGGTATTGGTAAAAGTTTTGAGCTCAGATATGAAGGGAAGGCATAGTAAAGTGCTACTAGTGTTGGAAGCAGGTTTAGGATGAAAGAAATTTCGTTTAGCTTGAGAGTAGGCACAGTTGATGAAATGCAAAGGATAACCAAGGCGAGAGAATGATTTGTAGATAAAGGCAACTTCAGAATCAAGAAACTGAGGGTCGCTGATGCGTAGAGCGCGGAGGAAGAGAGAGACGAGGACACTTTTCTTAACAGAAGGAGGATGGTAGGAAAAGAAGTGAATGTACATGCCACTATGCATGGGTTTACGGTAGACAGAGAAAGAGAACCGAGACACAGAGCTGTGAACATGAACATCAAGAAAAGGAAGGAGGGAATTAGATTCCCACTCAACTTTGAAATGGATAGAAGGAGCCAGATTGTTAAGAGAGGCGAGGAAAGGCTGGAAAAGATTAAGGTCATGAGGCCATAAAGCAAAAATGTCATCAACATAGCGAAGCCAGAGAGAGGGACGAGTATCAATAGAAGGAAGAAGAACAGTTTCGAAGTATTCCATGTAGAAATTAGCAAGAACAGGGGAGAGAGGGGAACCCATCGCGACACCGAAAGTTTGAGTGTAATATTTACCGTTGAAAGAGAAAGAGTTAGATTCAACACAGAGTCTAATGAGATCGAAGAAAACGTCAGTGGGAAGTGGGAGAGGAAGGAGGCTGTTACGGACTCGAGCCCGATGTCCGAGCACGGAGCAGTGACGACCGCGCCATCTGTGTGTCAGCTCCTGGAACCCCCTCCAAATGGACGACGACACCTGGTGAAGACGAAGTGTACTGGCCACAAGGGCCAGTTTCCAGTCCTGTTCAGCTCACAACACAGCCGTTGCTGACCTCTGGTGAGGTGGTGCTCAGACGACAACGCCATCTATGGAGTGGATAGGTGGGCGTTTGTGTCTGAGCCTGTAAGTGAGGTGCTTTTGTGTGTCCCTGTTATTGATGATGTGTCTGCTTACAGAGTCGACCTGGGACTGCTGTAAGGGAAGTTGAGTCAGTCTACCCAAGGCAGCCGTCTCGACACCAAGTGTTTTGCTGCAGCAGCTGTGAGTCGCCTCCCGGATGAACACTGTGGTGTTACCCTGCCAGTGAAGTGGCAGTTGAAGGATTGTTGTACCCGGGACTGACTGGTGGAGACGATTAACCACTAGGGTATTGTGGACAGGAGAGTGATCTGTGGTATCACACGAGGCTCCTGACTAGGGCGCTACCCTAGTATCGCTCGTGGAGTGGCCTGACCAGCGTTGCTGATCCGGAACCTGCCAGCAGTCTGCTGGACTTGTGGTTGACGGCCTCCATGGCGGTGCCCCCAGTGGAACTGTGTTTTGGCTGGCCTGTGGCCGGGGTAGACTCAGCTTCTCGAAGGATTTGTCGTGAGGCCACGAGAGCACCGAGAGCTTGTCACCGAGAGGATCCAGAGTCTTCAGAGGAAGACGACAGTGTAATATAGTGTTTATACCCCCCCCCCCCCCGTGTAATCGTTTATATATATTTATTGGTGACGATGATCATTATATAATATTAAGTTTTTGCCTTTCTTTCCCTTCCCCTTTTATTTTACTTGCGTTACGGATCTCATCCCTTGAAAGCCACTACTGGCTTGGGGCCGGATACCCTTCCTCTAACGACATCAGAGTACGATCCCAGTTGCGACCCGAGAGGGCCGTAACATAATTGGCATCCCCAGCGGGATCCGTCCCCTTGTCGAGTATGTTTGACAGGGGTGGTGAAGTGGCGTAATCCCTGTAAATAATTCCCCCTGTGTGTGACGATTGGGACGTTATACGTCCTGTGCGGTGCTAAGAGTGACAAAGTGCGATATTGTGCAGTGCGGTGCTCGGTGTGCAATATTGTAGAGCGAGGTGTTCGCAGTGATTCAGTGCAATATTGTAGAGCGCGGTGTTCGCTGTGATTAAGTGCAATATTGCGTAAGTGCGGTGCCCGAAGTAATTACGTGCTATATTGGCAAGTGAGGCGCCAGGTGCGATAAAGTGCAATATTGACGTAGAACAGTGCTCGGTGCGTTAAGTGCTAAAGTGAAAGCGGTGTGTTAAGTGCTAGTTAAGTGTTCCATCTGTGACAATGGCAGAAAAAGCTACCATCGATGATCTGGACGATGTTCAGGCTTTTCTGAACAGAGAGGACTGTCTTGCCAGATTAAAATATCTGAGCAAACCGGAACTTGTACTCGTTAGTGCCTACCTAGAGATAAAGATCCGTGCCAGTGATTCCCGTGCGGAGATCTTATCCAAGGTTCACCGGCATTTGAAGGCCGAAGAAAAACAAGAAAGTGAGGCACTAGGTACCAAGGAAAGTGAAGAAGATGCTTCCACTGAAAAGGAAGATAAAGGCAGTGACATTGACAGTGATGCAGGTGAGCTATATATAAGTTTACTTACAGTCAAAATGCGTGCCTTAGAGATAAATCGTGAGATAGAATGAAAGAAGTTAGAAATAGAACGAGAATTAAAAGATAAAGAAATGGAGATGAAAGAAAAGGAATTGGCGATGAGGCGTTTAGAATTAGAAAGAGAAGAAAGAAGAGAGGAACGAGAAAGAGAAGAGAAACGAGAAAGAGAAGAGCGAGAAAGAGAAAGAGAAGAGCGAGAAAGAGAAGAGAAACGAGAAAGAGAAGAGCGAGAAAGAGAGAGAGAAGAACGAGAAAGAGAAACGAGAGAGAGAAGAAAACGAAAGACAGAGACAACATGAACTAGAAGTATTACGATTAGGCGGTGGTCGGAGGCAAACAACGGACACCAGTAGTTTCGATCCGATAAGGAACATAAAAATGGTCCCAAAATTCAACGAGAGGGAAGTTTCGAAGTTCTTCGCAGCCTTCGAGAAAGTCGCTGCCTCTTTGGAGTGGCCAAGGGAGAATTGGGCCATCATGATACAGTCAGTCTTGACTGGGAAGGCCCAAATCGCCTACTCCACGTTATCCCTTGACGAATCCGGCGATTACGACAAGGTGAAGAAGGTCGTGCTCATGGCGTACCAATTGGTACCTGAGGCTTACAGGCAGAAGTTCAGGAACCTGAAAAAGACCTCAGAGCACACTTTCACCGAATTCGCCACAATCAAGGAGCGACTTTTTCAGGAATGGTGTGCCTCTCGGAAGGTGGAGACCAAAGAAGACCTCGAGCAGCTCATACTGCTAGAGGACTTCAAAGATTGTTTGTCTGGAGACCTAAAGACGTACTTAGAAGAGCAGCAGGTAGAGACCTTGAGTGCAACAGCCACTATGGCTGAGGAATACATCTTGACTCATAGGCCGTCTGCTAAGTACGTCCCGAGGAATTACCAACGCCGGTTTGATAAACCTCATGACGAAGAGGAGACCCCCGTCCCACGAAGCGCTAAGAAGACGCCCCCAAGTAGCCCTCGAAAGACCAGTCCTAGCAGTCCGAAACACCGTAGTCCGAGGAGGAATATGGTGTGCTGGACTTTTGGGCAGAAAGGGCATGTAGCTGCTATGTGCCGAGGCAGAAGAGGTAGCGGCGCTCGTAGGGAGGTGATGATGATGAGCTGTGTGACATCACCAGCAGGAAGCCAGTCTACGACTACGCAGGAAGGACCAAGTTTGTTCGCCCCTCACACTTCAAGCGGGTACGTAACGTGTGATCATACTGGCAGATCAGTTGTAGTGCTCAGAGATAGTGGAGCAGCCCAGTCCCTGATCTTGAGAAGCACGTTACCCGAGGGAGTAAGTGTGGACGGGAGACAACAGGTTGTCCTGGTTGGGTTTCCTAGGACGCAGTACATCGCCCCCTTAGTGCCAGTACATCTCGACTCGCCTTACTTCAGCGGCACATGTGCGTTGGCAGTAGTCGATACCTTCCCTATAGCAGGGATTGACGTGGTACTAGCCAACGACTTGGTGACAGATTGGAGCATCAATCTTCCCAAGGTCGTGGACGAGTCGGCCGGAACAGCATGGTCAGAGGTAATAGCAGGCAGTGCTAATATCCAGGTAAAAACAGACCCGGATTTAAACATGTTTAATTTGTCCTCTCACCCGCAGATCGACAGTATTCTAGCAGAGTCTCCTGATTCTTCTCCCGACGAGGAACATGCGGTTACGATGGCAGAGGTAATTGAGCATGAAGAGAGGTCTTGTGTGCAAGCACCCACGGATACCAACGAGTCTGGAGCGGAGGCAGATGAGTACTTGCGGTATGGCAAGGTACAGCGTTCATTGAACCTGCCAGAGATTCCCCAGACGTCGGAGGTATGTGAAGTATGTTCAAAAGGTCTAGTGCCCTCTTCGGTCCAAACCAGGCTAGTGGATATTGCCGGCTATGGACATGACAGGCTCAGGAAACTTGTCCCTAAGTTAACCAAATGTTTCTTAGCGGTGTTTTTTGTTCTCGTATGTGTTCTCAGTAAGGATCAGTGGACGACCCGAAAGATGATGGCTCCCTTGAACATCGTGAAGAGATCCCAGGGATTAGAGACGTGCACTGTTAGTGTTGCAGTCGAAGAAGGAACCTGGAAGGTGATGGTTGATACAGAAGGTACGTCATATGATAATATGAGTGACTGTTTCCGACAGGTTGACACCCCCCGCGTGATTGCTGAGCCTGGATTCAGCATTATGCGGAACGTTGGTCGACTGGACGGTGGCAGAGCAGACATCATCTACGGTGTGCAAGCAGCTCTGTTGGAACTAGGTGTGGGCATAGTAGGCGAGTGTGTAGTAAGTACTGACTTGCCCACTGTCGCTGTCACTCTGAGTTATCAGACCCCTGTATTCCAGGTTCCTGTCTCCCTGAAGGACCGTCGGACCGGTACCAGAAATGCCATCAGTGATCAGCCATCATCGGTGCCACGACACAGGGAAGTAACGAGTCGCCCCACATCGTGTGTACACCGATCCTTACTCGAGAGACGTGAGATTGTCAAATATATAAATTGTCAATATATATATATATATATATATACATATATATATATATATATATATATATATATATATATATATATATATATATATATATATATATATATATATATATATATATATATATATATATATATATATATATATATATATATATATATATATATATATATATATATATATGTCGTACCTAGTAGCCAGAACGCACTTCTCAGCCTACTACGCTAGGCCCGATTTGCCTAATAAGCCAAGTTTTCATGAATTAATTGTTTTTCGACTACCTAACCTAACCTATCTTTTTCGGCTACCTAACCTAACCAACCCTATAAAGATAGGTTAGGTTAGGTAGGGTTGGTTAGGTTCGGTCATATATCTACGTTAATTTTAACTCCAATAAAAAAATTGAACTCATACATAATGAAATGGGTAGATTTATCATTTCATAAGAAAAAAATTAGAGAAAATATATTATTTCAGGAAAACTTGGCTTATTAGGCAAATCGGACCTTGCATAGTAGGCCGAAGAGTGCATTCTGGCTACTAGGTACGATATATATATATGTCGTACCTAGTAGCCAGAATGCACTTTTCAGCCTACTATGCAAGGCCCGATTTGCCTAATAAGCCAAGTTTTCATGAATTAATTGTTTTTCGACTACCTAACCTACCTAACCTAACCTAACCTAACTTTCTCTACTACCTAACCTAACCTAACCTATAAAGATAGGTTAGGTTAGGTTAGGTAGGGTTGGTTAGGTTCGGTCATATATCTACGTTAATTTTAACTCCAATAAAAAACATTGACCTCATACATAATGAAATGGGTAGCTTTATCATTTCATAAGAAAAAAATTATAGAAAATATATTAATTCAGGAAAACTTGGCTTATTAGGCAAATTTGGCCTTGCATAGTAGGCTGAGAAGTGCGTTCTGGCTACTAGGTACGACATATATATATATATATATATATATATATATATATATATATATATATATATATATATATATATATATATATATATATATATATATATATATATATATATATATATATATATATATATATATATATATATATTTATATGTCAAGAATTTTAAATTGTCAAGAATTGACAATTTAGACCAAGATTTAAGAGGTCTCGTTGGTCTTGGGTAAGATCATAAGAAGTCAGGTTAATGTAGATATCTTTAGGACGAGGGATCTTTAACTGTCCACTGTTTAGGGCTGTTATCTTACGGAGTGTCTTTGTTTCTACAAGAGTTTTATGTTGTTGTTTCAGGTTAAATAGTTCACTGTTGATGGTTTGCTTGAGTTGGATAGGGATGTCGTACTGGGTCCATTTGTTTAACAGATGCTCAGCCTGCTCTGTAAAGGTTTGGAGGGCTTCCTTCTTCTTGTTTAGTTGATGCCGAATGAGCTCTTGCCTATATCTATAGGTAAACTCTTACCCAGGACCAACGAGACCTCTTAAATCTTGGTCTAAATTGTCAATTCTTATCTAAACCAAAGATGCATCAAAAACGCCTGGAAATCGAAATGCTTCTGGACGATATCCATAAGCTAGAAGACAACAAAAAAGTCATCACCACTGACACCCTTCAAGCTGAATTACTTGCAGAAGCAGGGAAAAAACGAGGAACATATTCATCTACAATCTTAACCCCACGACTCAAAGAATCAGCGAAACAACTAAAAAATCTGAAAGACGTAACAATAAGAAAAGCCGACAAAACAGCAGCATATGTATTGATTCCTACCCATGAATACATGAACAAAATTAGCGACTTCCTTAGTGACGACTCCAAATTTCAACGAATCACGAGGAACCACGTAGAAGACCTTATGCGGAAAGTAAACAAAACAATTACAGCAATCAACGCAAAGAAAGGTAGTGTGCATTTCAATAAACTTCAAGGCGACTATGGCTTAGGATATGCCTACGGCAATGTTAAGACGCATAAACCAGGTAACCCACTACGCCCTATAATCAGCCAAATACCAACCCCAACTTATCACCTGGCAAAGAAACTCAATGAACTCCTAACTCCATACACTCCAAGTAAGTTTAGTCTACAATGATCAGCAGATTTCCTAGAATTGATCAAATCTACCCAGCCCGATGGAATCACCGCTTCCCTGGACGTTGAATCCCTATTTACCAACGTCCCAGTCGACACAACCATAGGAATGATACTGGACAAAGTATACAGAGACGAGAGCACCCCCAAATTAGACATACCTGAGCCACACTTGAAAAGTCTTCTCGAAGCATGTACAAAGGAAGCCCCTTTCATCAGTCCACAAGGATACATGTATTTACAAATAGACGGAGTAGCAATGGGCTCCCCCTTAAGAGTTTTATTTGTTAATTTTTATATGGGAACCATCGAAGACAGGGTCTTCAGTAGAAGACAAAAACCAACTGTATACTGCCGTTATGTAGATGATATATTCATAATAGTAAAAGACTCAGATGAACTAATTGACCTAAAAAGACACCTAGAGAGAGAGTCAGTACTCCGATTTACACATGAAAATAGTGAAAATAACAGTCTGCCATTCCTGGATGTACTAATAACAAAAACAGGAACCTCTTTAAGCACCAACGTATATACCAAGCCCACCAACATAGGATTATGCCTGAACGGTAGAAGTGAGTGCCCCCAAAGATACAAAGCCAGTGTTCTCAATGCTTATATTCGTCGAGCGCTTACCCACTGCTCTGAATGGAGCAACGTAAGTAGAGAGTTTGAAAGAGTAACTCAGGTATTGGTGAACAACGGATATAGCAACGTGGAAATAAACGCTGCTATAAGAAGACACTTGGACCGTTGGTATAATCCAGGACCTAGAACAGAAACCACAACACCTCCAATAAAATTATATTACAAATCAACCATGCATAATGAACATATAAAAGAGGAAAGAATAATGAAAAAAATAATCCGTAAAGGAGTAAAAAGCACTACTCCTAACCAAAACATAAACCTGATAATATTCTACAAAACAAAGAAGACTTCCGAACTCCTTATCAAAAACAGCCCGAAGCCGACGGAGAACCCTCTACAGCAGTCAAGCGTTGTATACATGTACACTTGCCCCCACGAAGGATGTAACCTTCAATGTAAGTACATAGGTATGACGTCGACCAAGCTGACGAGGCGTTTGACATGCCATCTTCAATCCGGTGCCCCTAGGAATCACATGAGACAAGCCCATGACATTACTCTAACAAGAGAAATGTTGAACAAGAATACCTGCATAATAGACAAAACCCAAGATGCAAGAAGATTACAAATTCTTGAGGCAATTCACATAAGAATAGAGCGACTTACCATGAACATCCAAATCACGGAACTATTTACTCTACCCACCATGAGAGTAAGGACAAGACAAGAACACATCGATGCCAACACAGAAGACAATGTCCAACATAATAGGCCAATTACACTGGATTAATCTTTGTGTTTAGATAGGAGCTGCCTCGTATGGGCCAATAAGCCTTCTGCAGTTACCCCTATGTTTCACCTCACATTTATCCCTTATGTATCCCTCCATGTTTTCACCTTTATAGTATTATCACCTGACCTAGTGCGGGTATAAAATCAACTAATATATCTATATATATATATATATATATATATATATATATATATATATATATATATATATATATATATATATATATATATATATATATATACATATATATATATATATATATATATATATATATATATATATATATGTCGTACCTAGTAGCCAGAACTCACTTCTCAGCCTACTATTCAAGGCCCGATTTGCCTAATAAGCCAAGTTTTCCTGAATTAATATATTTACTATAATTTTTTTCTTATGAAATGATAAAGCAACCCTTTTCTCTATGTATGAGGTCAATTTTTTTTTATTGGAGTTAAAATTAACTTAGATATATGACCGAACCTAACCAACCCTACCTAACCTCACCTAACCTATATTTATAGGTAAGGTTAGGTTAGGTAGCCAAAAAAAGCTAAGTTAGGTTAGGTTAGGTAGGTTAGGTAGACGAAAAAACATTAATTCATGAAAACTTGGCTTATTAGGCAAATCGGGCCTTGAATAGTAGGCTGAGAAGTGCGTTCTGGCTATTAGGTACGACATATATATATATATGTCGTACCTAGTAGCCAGAACTCACTTCTCAGCCTACTATTCAAGGCCCGATTTGCCTAATAAGCCAAGTTTTCCTGAATTAATATATTTACTATAATTTTTTTCTTATGAAATGATAAAGCAACCCTTTTCTCTATGTATGAGGTCAATTTTTTTTTATTGGAGTTAAAATTAACGTAGATATATGACCGAACCTAACCAACCCTACCTAACCTAACCTAACCTATATTTATAGGTAAGGTTAGGTTAGGTAGCCAAAAAAAGCTAGGTTAGGTTAGGTTAGGTAGGTTAGGTAGACGAAAAAACATTAATTCATGAAAACTTGGCTTATTAGGCAAATCGGGCCTTGAATTGTAGGCTGAGAAGTGCGTTCTGGCTATTAGGTACGACATATATATATATATATATATATATATATATATATATATATATATATATACATATTTATATATATATATATATATATATATAAATATATATATATATATATATATATATATATATACATTTATATATATATATACATATATATATATATATATATATATATATATATATATATATATATATATATATATATATATACATATATATATATATATATATATATATATATATATATATATATATATATACATATTTATATATATATATACATATATATATATATATATATATATATATATATATATATATATATATATATATATATATATATATATATATATATATATATATATTATTAAATATGACCGAAAAAGTAAGATTAATAATTCTAACACGAATTTTCTCAATCTTTCGTACATTACGCTTCACTGTTGGAGGTAAATCAAAAATCAATTCTCCAAAATTCATTTTTATTTCTAGTCTGACGCGACACGGGCGCGTTTCGTAAAACTTATTACATTTTCAAAGACTTTAGTTCACAAATACACAACTGAATAGAACTTACGTATCTCCGATTTTATATCTACATTTGAGTGAGGTGGAAGGGGTGATGTGGCATTAACACAAGACAGAACAAAATGTGGTATTAATAGGGTATTAATTTCATCAACACAAGACAGAACAAGGGTATTAATAGGGTATTAATTTCATCAACACAAGACAGAACACGAAACAATGGATATTGAATAGAAGTGTTTGTAGAAAGCCTATTGGTCCATATTTCTTGATGCTTCTATATTGGAGCGGAGTCTTGAGGTGGGTAGAATATAGTTGTGCAATAATTGGCTGTTGATTGCTGGTGTTGACTTCTTGATGTGTAGTGCCTCGCAAACGTCAAGCCGCCTGCTATCGCTGTATCTATCGATGATTTCTGTGTTGTTTACTAGGATTTCTCTGGCGATGGTTTGGTTGTGGGAAGAGATTATATGTTCCTTAATGGAGCCCTGTTGCTTATGCATCGTTAAACGCCTAGAAAGAGATGTTGTTGTCTTGCCTATATACTGGGTTTTTTGGAGCTTACAGTCCCCAAGTGGGCATTTGAAGGCATAGACGACGTTAGTCTCTTTTAAAGCGATATGCGATATCGGATACTATCGACGATAGTATCCGTACCCGCATTGAACAACACCTCGACATCCTCACAGACCAACATCACCTCAGCACTGAAACAAGGATTATCAAGAAACTAACAACATTATATGGAGGACCTATGGCAATTCCACGACCAAGAGATGGCTTCCTGAACCTTGCAGGAATTAACCTCACTGAGGACCAAGTCACTCTCCTAAATCTGGGCATAAACTGTCATGTTATGTCCAGACCAAGTGAGATGGCCCGGAAAGTAGAGTTGGAAATTCTGTTGGACGACATATTCGACCTCGAGACACAAAAGAAGGTCACTACCAAAGATACCTTACAAGCAGAACTTATTGCAGAAGGAGGAAAGAATCGAGGCAACTACAGAAGCACCATACTGTCCCCCGAGCTTAAAGCGGCAGCTAAAAGCCTTCGTGAGAACAAGGAGATAGTTGTCAGGAGAGGTGACAAGTCGCCAATATATGTCATTCTTAAAAAAGACGAATATCTGGCGAAAATGAACATCATACTCTCTGACCAAACTAAGTTCCAAAGGGTAACGAAGGACACTACAGCCGAATTAAAAGCAAAGGTCAACAAACTGATCGAAACTGTGAACGCCAAGAAATCCGGACTCCACCTGCCAAAGATCATTGGGGAATATAAACCTGGATATGCGTATGGAAATGTCAAGACACACAAGCCTGGAAACCCACTTCGGCCAATCATTAGCCAGATACCCACACCCACGTACAGACTGGCGAAGCGACTCAACGGCCTGCTGACTCCTTATGTTCCTTGCGCCTTCAGCCTGAAGTCTTCAAAGGAATTTGTTGACTTACTGCGGGGCACACGGGCCACAGGGATAAGAGCCTCGTTGGACGTAGAATCGCTGTTTACCAACGTACCTGTGGACGAGACAATCGGAATGATAGCCGACAGAGTGTATCGTGATCCAGCCTGTACTCCTCTTGACATACCAGAAAATATTCTGAGGAAACTACTCCAAGCTTGTACTAAAGAGGCACCCTTCTTGAGCCCGGATGGGCACATGTATAAGCAAGTAGATGGGGTCGCCATGGGTTCTCCCCTAGGTGTCCTGTTTGCAAACTTCTACATGGGTACCATCGAGCAAAAAGTCTTAGTCGACATGAACTTGAAACCGGCCATATACTGCAGGTATGTTGACGACATTTTTACACAGGTACCTGATGTCAGATATCTGCAGGAGCTGAAGGAGGCATTTGAGCAGAGTTCCGTGCTGCGTTTCACTTACGAGATGGAAAAGGATGGGAAGCTGCCCTTTCTAGATGTAACAGTCATGGAAAAGGGCGGAGGTTTCCACACTGCAGTCTACACTAAGGAAACAAACATAGGAATGTGCCTAAATGCCAACAGCGACTGCCCAGACAGGTACAAGAGGAGTGTTGTTAACGCATATGTCGACCGTGCTCTCAGCCACAGCTCAGAATGGAAGCAAGTCGACGAAGAACTCTGTAGGGTAAGGCTGGTCCTAGTCAATAACGGCTTCTCCAATGGTTTCGTCGAAGACATCATAAGAAGGAAATTGAAAAGCCATGCAACCTCTGAAGAGACAACTAACACAACACCTATACCCCCTATTAGACTATTTTACAGGAACTTCTTTTCCACAGCTCATAAAACGGAGGAAAGGGTCCTGAAAGATATTGTTAATAGAAACGTTATCCCTACAGACAAAAATCAGAGGATACAACTGACGATTTACTATAAAACCAGAAAAACGGCCAGCCTACTCATGAGAAACTCTCCAGACACAAAACAGAACGCTTTAAAAGAGACTAACGTCGTCTATGCCTTCAAATACCCACTTGGGGACTGTAAGCTCCAAAAAACCCAGTATATAGGCAAGACAACAACATCTCTTTCTAGGCGTTTAACAATGCATAAGCAACAGGGCTCCATTAAGGAACATATAATCTCTTCCCATAACCAAACCATCGCCAGAGAAATCCTAGTAAACAACACAGAAATCATCGATAGGTACAGCGATAGCAGGCGGCTTGACGTTTGCGAGGCACTACACATCAAGAAGTCAACACCAGCAATCAACAGCCAATTATTGCACAACTATATTCTACCCACCTCAAGACTCCGCTCCAATATAGAAGCATCAAGAAATATGGACCTACAAACATATTTCTACAAACATAGTGTTTGTAGAAATATGGCTTTCTACAAACACTTCTATTCAATATCCATTGTTTCGTGTTCTGTCTTGTGTTGATGAAATTAATACCCTATTAATACCCTTGTTCTGTCTTGTGTTGATGAAATTAATACCCTATTAATACCACATTTTGTTCTGTCTTGTGTTAATGCCACATCACCCCTTCCACCTCACTCAAATGTAGATATAAAATCGGAGATACATAAGTTCTATTAAGTTGTGTATTTGTGAACTAAAGTCTTTGAAAATGTAATAAGTTTTACGAAACGCGCCCGTGTCGCGTCAGACTAGAAATAAAAATGAATTTTGGAGAATTGATTTTTGATTTACCTCCAACAGTGAAGCGTAATGTACGAAAGATTGAGAAAATTCGTGTTAGAATTATTAATCTTACTTTTTCGGTCATATTTAATAATATATGTCTACAGGAAAGACTGCTACCAAAATATACTAATATATATATATATATATATATATATATATATATATATATATATATATATATATATATATATATATATATATATATATATATATATATATATATATATATATATATATATATATATATATATATATATTATATATATATATATATATGTCGTACCTAGTAGCCAGAACTCACTTTTTGGCTTACTATTCAAGGCCCGATTTGCCTAATAAGCCAAGTTTTCCTGAATTAATATATTTTTTCTAATTTTTTTCTTATGAAATGATAAAGCTACCCATTTCATTATGTATGAGGTCATTTTTTTTTATTGGAGTTAAAATTAACGTAGATATATGACCGAACCTAACCAACCCTACCTAACCTAACCTAATCTATCTTTATAGGTTAGGTTAGGTTAGGTAGCCGAAAAAGTTAGGTTAGGTTAGGTTAGGTAGGTTAGGTAGTCGTAAAACAATTAATTCATGAAAACTTGGCTTATTAGGCAAATCAGGCCTTGCATAGTAGACTGAGAAGTGCGTTCTGGCTACTAGGTACGACATATATATATATATATATATATATATATATATATATATATATATACATACCACTTCCCCACTGGCACTCGGATGGTAATCTTGGGCATAGCATTTTATCAAATCACCTCATTCTTTGGGGCACACGTGAGGAACACAAATGCAAATAAGCCTGATTGGTCTCCAGGACTATATGCGACTGAAAAGTCATATATAGTCCTGATGATCCTACACATGTTAAGCGCTACACATCAAGAAGTCAACACCAGCAATCAACAGCCAATTAATGCACAACTATATTCTACTCACTTCAAGACTCCGTTCCAATATAGAAGCATCAAGAAATATGGGCTAATAGGCCCTTTTGCAGTTACTTCCATCCTTACCTTCAATATACCCAATTAATACCCATTGTTTCGTGTTCTGTCCTGTGTTGAAAGTTTTGTTCACCTCATCTAAAACTGTTGTAACATATCACCTCACCCAAAATGCGGGTATAAAATGAAAGCTGTTTAAATCATAGCGTAGTAAGAACTCTGTTTAGTGTTTGCAGGTTATAGTTGTGTGTGTGTAAACTAAAAGTCTTTGAAAATGTAATAAGTTATTACGATACGTGTCGCGTCAGACTAGAAATAAAATGAATTTTGGAGAATGGATTTTTCAATTAATATCAACAGTGAAAAGAAACATAAGAAATATGGAGAAAATTCGTGTAGGAATTATTAATCTTACTTTTTTGGTCATATTTAATATATATATATATATATATATATATATATATATATATATATATATATATATATGTCGTACCTAGTAGCCAGAACTCACTTCTCAGCCTACTATTCAAGGCCCGATTTGCCTAATAAGCCAAGTTTTCCTGAATTAATATATTTACTATAATTTTTTTCTTATGAAATGATAAAGCAACCCTTTTCTCTATGTATGAGGTCAATTTTTTTTTATTGGAGTTAAAATTAACGTAGATATATGACCGAACCTAACCAACCCTACCTAACCTAACCTAACCTATATTTATAGGTAAGGTTAGGTTAGGTAGCCAAAAAAAGCTAGGTTAGGTTAGGTTAGGTAGGTTAGGTAGACGAAAAAACATTAATTCATGAAAACTTGGCTTATTAGGCAAATCGGGCCTTGAATAGTAGGCTGAGAAGTGCGTTCTGGCTATTAGGTACGACATATATATATATATATATATATATATATATATATATATATATATATATATATATATATATATATATATATATATATATATATATATATATATGTCGTACCTAATAGACAGAATGCACATCTCAGCCTACTATGCAAGGCCCGATTTGCCTAATAAGACAAGTTTTCCTGAATTAATATATTTTCTCTAATTTTTTTCTTATGAAATGATAAAGCATCCCATTTCATATATATGTCGTACCTAGTAGCCAGAACGCACTTCTCAGCCTACTATGCAAGGCCCGATTTGTCTAATAAGCCAAGTTTTCCCGAATTAATTGTTTTTCTCTAATTTTTTTTCTTATGAAATGATAAAGCTACCCATTTCATTATGTATGAGGTCAATTTTTTTTTATTGGAGTTAAAATTAACGTAGATATATGACCGAACCTAACCAACCCTACCTAACCTAACCTAACCTATATATATAGGTAAGGTTAGGTTAGGTAGCCAAAAAAAGCTAGGTTAGGTTAGGTTAGGTAGGTTAGGTAGACGAAAAAACATTAATTCATGAAAACTTGGCTTATTAGGCAAATCGGGCCTTGCATAGTAGGCTGAGAAGTGAGTTCTGGCTACTAGGTACGACATATATATATATATATATATATATATATATATATATATATATGTCGTACCTAGTAGCCAGAACGCACTTCTCAGCCTACTATGCAAGGCCCGATTTACCTAATAAGCCAGGTTTTCATGAATTAATTGTTTTTGGACTACCTAACTTACTTAACCTAACCTAACCTAACTTTTTCGGTTACCTAACCTAACCTATAAAGATAGGTTAGGTTAGGTTAGGTATGGTTGGTTAGGTTCGGTCTTATATATACGGTAATTTTAACTCCAATAAAAAAAACTGACCTCATACATAATGAAATGCATAGCTTTATCATTTCATAAGAAAAAAAAATTGAGAAAATATATTAATTCAGGAAAATTTGGCTTATTAGGCAAATTGGGCCTTGCATAGTAAGCTGAGAAGTGCGTTCTGGCTACTAGGTAAGACATATATATATATATATATATATATATATATATATATATATATATATATATATATATATATATATATGTCTATATATATATATATATATATATATATATATATATATATATATATATATATATATATATATATATATATTTATATATATATATATATGTCGTACCTAATAGCCAGAACGCACTTCTCAGCCTACTATGCAAGGCCCGATTTGCCTAATAAGCCAAGTTTTCATGAATTAATTGTTTTTCGACTAC
>NC_091162.1:46852567-46892567 GCF_040958095.1 Procambarus clarkii | reverse complement strand
TGATGTCAGACATCTGCAGGAGCTGAAGGAGGCATTTGAGCAGAGTTCCGTGCTGCGTTTCACTTACGAGACGGAAAAGGATGGGAAGCTGCCTTTTCTAGATGTAACAGTCATGGAAAAGGGCGAAGGTTTCCACACTGCAGTCTACACTAAGGAAACAAACATAGGAATGTGCCTAAATGCCAACAGCGACTGCCCTGACAGGTACAAGAGGAGTGTTGTTAACGCATACGTCGACCGTGCTCTCAGCCACAGCTCAGAATGGAAGCAAGTCGACGAAGAACTCTGTAGGGTAAGGCAGGTCCTAGTCAATAACGGCTTCTCCAATGGTTTCATCGAAGACATCATAAGAAGGAAAGTGAAAAGCCATGCAACCTCTGAAGAGACAACTAACACAACACCTATACCCCCTATTAGACTATTTTACAGGAACTTCTTTTCCACAGCTCATAAAACGGAGGAAAGGGTCCTGAAAGATATTGTTAATAGATACGTTATCCCTACAGACAAAAATCAGAGGATACAACTGACGATTTACTATAAAACCAGAAAAACGGCCAGCCTACTCATGAGAAACTCTCCAGACACAAAACAGAACGCTTTAAAAGAGACTAACGTCGTCTATGCCTTCAAATGCCCACTTGGGGACTGTAAGCTCCAAAAAACCCAGTATATAGGCAAGACAACAACATCTCTTTCTAGGCGTTTAACAATGCATAAGCAACAGGGCTCCATTAAGGAACATATAATCTCTTCCCATAACCAAACCATCGCCAGAGAAATCCTAGTAAACAACACAGAAATCATCGATAGATACAGCGATAGCAGGCGGCTTGACGTTTGCGAGGCACTACACATCAAGAAGTCAACACCAGCAATCAACAGCCAATTATTGCACAACTATATTCTACCCACCTCAAGACTCCGCTCCAATATAGAAGCATCAAGAAATATGGACCAATAGGCTTTCTACAAACACTTCTATTCAATACCCATTGTTTCTGTTCTGTCTTGTGTTGATACTTTTAATACCCTATTAATATCCCCTCTTGTTCTGTCTTGTGTTAATGCCACATCACCCCTCCCACCTCACTCAAATGTAGATATAAAATCAGAGATACGTAAGTTCTAATCAGTTGTGTATTTGTGAAGTCTTTGAAAATGTAATAAGTTTTACGAAACGCGCCCGTGTCACGTCAGACTAGAAATAAAAATGAATTTTGGAGAAGTGATTTTTGATTTACCTCCAACAGTGAAACGTAATGTACGAAAGATTGAGAAAATTCGTGTTAGAATTATTAATCTTACTTTTTCTGTCATATTTAATAATATATATATATATATATATATATATATATATATATATATATATATATATATATATATATATATATATATATATATATATATATATATATATATATATATATATATATATATATATATATATATGTCGTACCTAGTAGCCAGAACGCACTTCTCAGCCTACTATGCAAGGCCCGATTTGCCTAATAAGCCAAGTTTTCCTGAATTAACATATTTTCTCTAATTTTTTTCTTATGAAATGACAAAGCTACCCATTTCATTATGTATGAGGTCAATTGTTTTTTATTGGAGTTAAAATTAACGTAGATATATGACCGAACCTAACCAACCCTACCTAACCTAACCTATCTTTACAGGTTAGGTTAGGTTAGGTTGCTGAAAAAGTTAGGCTAGGTTAGGTTAGGTAGGTTAGGTAGTCGAAAAACAATTAATTCATGAAAACTTGGCTTATTAGGCAAATTGGGCCTTGCATAGTAGGCTGAGAAGTGCGTTCTGGCTACTAGGTACGACATATATATATATATATATATATATATATATATATATATATATATATATATATATATATATATATATATATATATATATATATATATATATATATATATATATATATGTGTGTGTAACTGAAAACTCACACCCCAGAAGTGACTCGAACCCATACTCCCAGAAGCAACTCAACTGGTATGTACAAGACGCCTTAATCCACTTGACCATCACGACCGGACAAAATGAGGTGATAGCCGAGGCTATTTGAACCATTCCACCGCCAGCACTCGGATAGTAATCTTGGGCATAGCATTTTACCAAATCACCTCATTCTTTGGGGCACACGTGAGGAACACAAATGCGAACAAGCCTGAATGGTCCCCAGGACAATATGCAACTGAAAACTCACACCCCAGAAGTGACTCGAACCCATACTCCCAGAAGCAACGCAACTGGTATGTACAAGACGCGTTAATCCACTTGACCATCACGACCGGACAAAATGAGGTGATAGCCGAGGCTATTTGAACCACCCCACCGCCGGCACTCGGATAGTAATCTTGGTAATCCAAGATAGTAATCTTGGGCATAGCATTTTTCCAAATCACCTCATTCTTCGGGGCACACGTGAGGAACACAAATGCGAACAAGCCTGAATGGTCCCCAGGACAATATGCAACTGAAAACTCACACCACAGAAGTGACTCGAACCCATACTCCCAGAAGCAACGCAACTGGTATGTACAAGACGCCTTAATCCACTTGACCATCACGACCGGACAAAATGAGGTGGTAGCCGAGGCTATTTGAACCACCCCACCGCCGGCACTCGGATAGTAATCTTGGGCATAGCATTTCAGTTGCATATTGTCCTGGGGACCATTCAGGCGTGTTCGCATTTGTGTTCCTCACGTGTGCCCCAAAGAATGAGGTGATTTGGTAAAATGCTATGCCCAAGATTACTATCCGAGTGCCGGCGGTGGGGTGGTTCAAATAGCCTCGGCTATCACCTCATTTTGTCCGGTCGTGATGGTCAAGTGGATTAAGGCGTCTTGTACATACCAGTTGCGTTGCTTCTGGGAGTATGGGTTCGAGTCACTTCTGGGGTGTGAGTTTTCAGTTGCATATTGTCCTGGGGACCATTCAGGCTTGTTCGCATTTGTGTTCCTCACGTGTGCCCCAAAGAATGAGGTGATTTGGTAAAATGCTATGCCCAAGATTACTATCCGAGTGCCGGCGGTGGGGAGGTTCAAATAGCCTCGGCTATCACCTCATTTTGTCCGGTCGTGATGGTCAAGTGGATTAAGGCGTCTTGTACATACCAGTTGCGTTGCTTCTGGGAGTATGGGTTCGAGTCACTTCTGGGGTGTGAGTTTTCAGTTGCATATTGTCCTGGGGACCATTCAGGCTTGTTCGCATTTGTGTTCCTCACGTGTGCCCCAAAGAATGAGGTGATTTGGTAAAATGCTATGCCCAAGATTACTATCCGAGTGCCGGCGGTGGGGTGGTTCAAATAGCCTCGGCTACCACCTCATTTTATCCGGTCGTGATGGTCAAGTGGATTAAGGCGTCTTGTACATACCAGTTGCGTTGCTTCTGGGAGTATAGGTTCGAGTCACTTCTGGGGTGTGAGTTTTCAGTTGCATATTGTCCTGGGGACCATTCAGGCTTGTTCGCATTTGTGTTCCTCACGTGTGCCCCAAAGAATGAGGTGATTTGGTAAAATGCTATGCCCAAGATTACTATCCGAGTGCCGGCGGTGGGGTGGTTCAAATAGCCTCGGCTATCACCTCATTTTGTCCGGTCGTGATGGTCAAGTGGATTAAGGCGCCTTGTACATACCAGTTGCGTTGCTTCTGGGAGTATGGGTTCGAGTCACTTCTGGGGTGTGAGCTTTCAGTTGCATATTGTCCTGGGGACCATTCAGGCTTGTTCGCATTTGTGTTCCTCACGTGTGCCCCAAAGAATGAGGTGATTTGGTAAAATGCTATGCCCAAGATTACTATCCGAGTGCCGGCGGTGGGGTGGTTCAAATAGCCTCGGCTATCACCTCATTTTGTCCGGTCGTGATGGTCAAGTGGATTAAGGCGTCTTGTACATACCAGTTGCGTTGCTTCTGGGAGTATGGGTTCGAGTCACTTCTGGGGTGTGAGCTTTCAGTTGCATATTGTCCTGGGGACCATTCAGGCTTGTTCGCATTTGTGTTCCTCACGTGTGCCCCAAAGAATGAGGTGATTTGGTAAAATGCTATGCCCAAGATTACTATCCGAGTGCCGGCGGTGGGGTGGTTCAAATAGCCTCGGCTATCACCTCATTTTGTCCGGTCGTGATGGTCAAGTGGATTAAGGCGTCTTGTACATACCAGTTGCGTTGCTTCTGGGAGTATGGGTTCGAGTCACTTCTGGGGTGTGAGTTTTCAGTTGCATATTGTCCTGGGGACCATTCAGGCTTGTTCGCATTTGTGTTCCTCACGTGTGCCCCAAAGAATGAGGTGATTTGGTAAAATGCTATGCCCAAGATTACTATCCGAGTGCCGGCGGTGGGGTGTTTCAAATAGCCTCGGCTATCACCTCATTTTGTCCGGTCGTGATGGTCAAGTGGATTAAGGCGTCTTGTACATACCAGTTGCGTTGCTTCTGGGAGTATGGGTTCGAGTCACTTCTGGGGTGTGAGTTTTCAGTTGCATATTGCCCTGGGGACCATTCAGGCTTGTTCGCATATATATATGTATATGTATATATATATGTATATATATATGTATGTTGTACCTAGTAGCCAGAACGCACTTCTCAGCCTACTATGCAATGCCCGATTTGCCTAATAAGCCAAGTTTTCCTGAATTAATATATTTTCTCTAATTTTTTTCTTATGAAATGATAAAGCTACCCATTTCATTATTTTTTCCCCCTCTGGATCGCGACACTGAGGCGCTGAAAGAGAAAACTTGCTGCTCTAGGGTCTCTTGTGGTGTCAATGAGCTTGGAACCAAGATCCTTAAGAAACCTTCTTGCACTCTCTCCCCATGGGCCTAGGGTCTCAGACCCTATTGGAACGAAGTTGTACCGATGATCTAATTGCCTGTACTTGGCTGACTTGTCTCTTTCTCTGCGTGTCGCCGCGGCTCCTGCTGTGCCGGCAGAGAGGTTGATGTATGTGGTTGCCAGGGTGGATACACAAGTATACTCCCATGCCAACTGTCTGCCACCCTTCCACGGTCGCAGTGTGATTCCGTCTGGTCGGCCGGCAAAGCTAACAGAGTCACGGTTCAGTAGGTTGCGGGGCTCTCTCTCCGCTGGACACTGAGCAGAGGCAAGGCTTCTTTTAATGATGTCATTGACTTCGTCGTGTCTAGTGTGCCAACCACCAGATTTTCCACAGTGCAGGCCATGCAGTCTATATTCGTCAGCATCTGCCTCGCCGCAAATACACCTATGAACAGTGTGGATAGGGGCAGCAAGACGGAGAGCGACTGCAATACGGAGCTCCTGCGGATCAAGGCGTGTGCCTGTCGCGGACATAGGGACTGCCAAAAGGAAGTCCCCTGCATGGGGAGCCTGCACAGCTGTGAGGCGTGCACGATCACTGGGGGTTGTTGCTGCCTCCAGCAAAGCTGTGGCTTCTTTGTCGACAATGGGGCTGTCCCAACTAGATTGTTTCTTGGCTTTCGGCATGGCTGGTCTGAGTGCTGGGTCTGCCATGGCACCCTATTTCGTGTCGCATTCCGTGTAGAGGGGGTCCTGTATCCCCGCTACATCACTCAGGGTGTCAGGTAGAATTTCCTTAACCAGATCATCTGATGCTGAGGAGGAAGACGGGAAAGCTGGGACAGCAATTTGGGTAGCAATGCGGACACCCAAGCCACCGAGCCTAACAGGAAGAGTGGCTTGTTTCCACTGGCATTCGTTGAGGGAGAGGTTAACAACTTTTTCCAGCATGGTCTTCAGTAAGAGGTCATACTCTTCAAGCTTTCGGCTGTCGTAAGATGGGGCGCACCTCAGAAAGTATATAAACTTTCATATATACTTAAATATATATATATATATATATATATATATATATATATATATATATAAATATATATATATATATATATATATATATATAAATATATATATATATATATATATATATATATATATATATAAATATATATATATATATATATATATATATATATATATATATATGAATGAAAACTCACACCCCAGAAGTGACTCGAACCCATATAAGTTTTAGGGTGTGAGTTTTCATTCGCATATAGTCCTGGGGACCATTCAGGCTTGTTCGCATATATATATATATATATATATATATATATATATATATATATATATATATATATATATATATATATATATATATATATATATATATATATATA
Source organism: Procambarus clarkii (assembly GCF_040958095.1). Lineage (NCBI taxonomy): Eukaryota > Metazoa > Arthropoda > Malacostraca > Decapoda > Cambaridae > Procambarus > Procambarus clarkii. Next base: position 46,886,371 of record NC_091162.1, on the reverse strand, counting down.
TATATATATGTCGTACCTAGTAGCCAGAACGCACTTCTCAGCCTACTATGCAAGGCCCGATTTGCTTAATAAGCCAAGTATTCATGAAATAATGTTTTTTCGGCTACCTAACCTACCTAACCTAACCTAACCTAACTTTTTCGGCTACCTAACATAACCTAACCTATAAAGATAGGTTAGGTTAGGTTAGGTAGGGTTGGTTAGGTTCGGTCATATATCTAAGTTAATTTTACCTCCAATAAAAAAAAATTGACCTCATACATAATGAAATGAGTAGCTTTATCATTTCATAAGAAAAAAATTAGAGAAAATATATTAATTCAGGAAAACTTGGCTTATTAGGCAAAACGGGCCTTGCATAGTAGGCTGAGAAGTGCATTCTGGCTACTAGGTACGACATATATATATATATATATATATATATATATATATATATATATATATATATATATATATATATATATATATATATATATATATATATATATATATATATATATATATTATTAAATATGACCGAAAAAGTAAGATTAATAATTCTAACACGAATTTTCTCAATCTTTCGTACATTATGCTTCACTGTTGGAGGTAAATCAAAAATCACTTCTCCAAAATTCATTTTTAAATAAAAATAAAAATGAATTTTGGAGAAGTGATTTTTGATTTACCTCCAACAGTGAAGCATAATGTACGAAAGATTGAGAAAATTCGTGTTAGAATTATTAATCTTACTTTTTCGGTCATATTTAATAATATATGTCTACAGGAAAGACTGCTACCAAAATATACTAATATATATATATATATATATATATATATATATATATATATACATATATAGGTACCTTAGCCACTTGACCAACTGTGACCGTACAAAAGACGTTGGTAGCCTAGGCTATATCTGTTAGACTCAAATTGAATGTCCGTTGAGACGTAATCAATCACAGGCAAGTAGGCCTCTGACGTCATGCCAGACAGACAGTCACCAGCAATGCTCCCAGCAGCTCAGTTCTCCCGACAGACCCAGAGTAGGTGGACCTCGGCTGGCCAGTTATACATCTTGTTGCCTCATTCAATAAATATACAGAAGTGCCTACTGTGTCTACATTCAATCCAGCAAGGCGACGAATACTGGTAGCAGCAGTGGGATCCAGAATTTTTTTTTCTTTGGAAACGAAAATTCAAGTACCCAACATGGCCTTGTGTTCCAGCCAGCCACCGCCATCAGCCGCCATCCTGCCACCCACGTATCAAATATTGTGCCAGACCGGGGTCCTGCCATCAACCACTACTCCAGGCCAACGTCTCAGAAGTAAGGGTCAATATTTTCCTGGGAGAACGCTAATTCTTCAGTGAGGAGGAAGGATGCTTCCTGCGCCAGCCATTTTTGAATCGCGCGCCACGTGGGAACCTGCACCCACCACCACCCAAGCTGATACCATCAAAGCTTTTTGAGTGTTCTACCTACTGAAATCGTCGTCAGTCATCGTCGCAAGTATCAACTGATAATTGTGTGTGGTGTACTGTTATTCAAGAGGAATTGGTGGAAAAAAGACTTCTACCGTCTGACTAGCGTCGCCCCCCACCCCCAAGCTCACACACCTCGCCACGTTGCCACATCGACACATTGCCTCCTCTCACAATCGCCACAGCCTCCTGCTACACCACTCTGCTGTGAACTCCGGCCTCGAACATAGTGTTTCCTTCGCCATCATCGTCATCTCAGGATTAATCTTCGCGCTTCCAACATCAATTCCTAGTGTGGGGTCTCACGAGCTTCGCGCCACTGCCGCCAGCAGTTCTGCCATTGCACCAGTTTGTAAACAAGCCCTCGCATGTGCCTCTTCAAACGCCCTTGTCGCCGTTTTTCGTTTGGCCACTGTTATATTGCAAATCCTGCAGCCCTGAGTTAAGTAATTATGAGCTAAGATATCATGTGCTATGGTTTAATGAGGTTTAACGTAAATATATCCACAATATCTTATGAATTAACCTTTCAGTGACTTGTTAAATATTGGAGCTGGTTCAGTACTCTACTCCCAAAGTTTCCCTGAGTGATTTCAACATTCCTGCTTCTCTCAGTAATTTCATTAAATATTAATTGTGCTACTAGAGTGTTATTGGTAAATTCAAATTCCAGTGAAGTAAGAAATCCTTGTTTCAGTAGCAGTTAAGGATTTGTACAATATAATTTTTTTTTTTTAATTCCTCCAAGCCTAAAATTGAAATTTATTCCTTCCACATTTCATATTATAATTTTTACCATAGCAGTTATATACATTCATGTGTCCAGTTTATATGCTACATCCATATTTCTTGCATTGCCACTTGTTGTGTTGAATCATTTTTAATGAAATTTTGCAATTGCACTTTCCAGTTTTTATTCTAAATTGCTGTGCTTAGCCTGGTTTAATTAATTTACATGCTTCTAATCCCAGCCATATTCATACCAGATTGCTAATTTAATTCACAATTTTGCTTGTTCTTAATTATTTGTTGCCTAGCCCAATTTAATAATTTTATTTCTGCCATTTTTTTTTACTTTAGCCAAGTTGATATTTTTTTGAGTGTTTATTTTTGTGTATACCATTTCTGATGCCTGGTGCACTTAATTATAATCTGCGTTCAAACATTACTTCCACGGCTGTGACAATGCCTACCACTGTTGAAACCCCTTCAGACTCAACGGGAACAGTTGCTCATCCCAATGGCCAGAGATCAGCTCAGGAAATGGCTATTCCTCTTTTTGCTGGTGAATCCCGCTTATTAGAGTCATGGTTTAGTAAGGTTGCTAATAATCATCCGATGCTTCGACACATGTTGTTCTGTTTAAGGCTCTATATTTTATTATTAATATTTATCGAGTTGTTCATACATACATGTTATTATTTATCGAGTTGTTCATACATACATGTTATTATTTATCGAGTTGTTCATACATACACATATATACATACATATGCTAACATACACCTATATACATACATATGATAACACATACACATACATGCACATACACATATACACATACATACACACATACATATTCAATTTTTCAATTATGGGGGAAGGGGATCTGGTCTGTATTTCATCTTGGAATTATGTACTGTGGGGCGGGGTTTTCATCTAGTGAGTCGAGGCTCTTGGGCCACCAGCTGTGGAATCGGGGCGCCTCATCTTGGAGTAATCTTTCTAACATTGGGTCCTCTAACATTTCGATGGTGTTCCACACCCTGATGGCTTGGTGCTGCAGTCTGATGTTTAGTGGCTGTATGTTCAGGAGTTCATGGAGCTCCTGGATTGTCTGATCATATGGTGGACGGTGTTTTGCTGCTCTCCTTAGGTGGTATTGTTGACCTTTGTGGACGCCTGCTGGTAGATACTGGGGGATGGTGGGAAGGGCCCGCGGAGGGGAGGAGACAGGGTGGGAGGAGAAAGGGTGGGAGGAGACAGGGAGGGAGGAGACACGGTGGGAGGAGACAGGGAGGGAGGAGACAGGGTGAGGGGAGACAGCGTGGGAGAAGACAGGGTGGGAGAAGACAGGGTGGGAGGTGTTATGATCTCAGCCTACAGGAGAAACGAGTCTCCCTCCTTGAGAGTTATTCGTCAAGCCTGACCTGATTAGAAGGTCTAGCGAATATTGAAGTGATAACGCATATGTAAAATAGTTGCTTGGATATGTATAACAGTTTGAGATCATGGGCAATGAAGAAGAAAACAGATAAATGACTGGCGAGGAGATGTGGACATTTTGCTGGAGGCGTGAGGCTCGCTTCCGGAGGACCTTGACCTCACTTGAGTGCCAGACATCGCAGGGGGAAGCCGCGCTCCATTTGAGCTCCCGCCAGAAGGGAACCCCTAGTGATATATCTCGAAGAGAAGAGAAGTGTGTAGATGTGCCAGCTGTGGAACCGAGCTGGGAACGTTGTGGTATCAAGTCCTGGTCGACGAGCAGAGTTTAATAAGCTACTCAGAGGCATTTTCGTGGGCTGTGTGGAGCGCCCTGACCAGACGCCGTCAGAGGAAAAGCGCCCTCGATCAGTTAATCTGTGGTAAGCACGATATACGCCAGTTCATAGTGATCACTTGTAGTTGGTCGTGTGCCCAGCGACGGTAGCAATGTTTATTTATAAGTTAGACATGTTTTAATAAGGCAGAAAGCCTGAAATAGGAGAGTGAAGAGGGAGGAGCACGGAGCGACGTCCGCCCCCTCTGAGCGCTGGCGGACGACTGAGGGAGCCTGGCTCTTGACGGAGGAAGACCCTCCCAGCGAGTGAGGACCGCCGCCAGGCGAGGTGGAGTATGGACCCGCCCAAAACGGGGGAGTCCACTCTCACTGTATGTAGAGAACAGATAGAGGTTTGAGGCAAGCATATTGTGTGGTTATTTTTGTTTATGTGTTAAAGGGGAACATTTTATTGGAGTGTCGATGGGTTGCAGGTTTGTCTTTTGGGGAAGAAGTTGCTGAGAACTTCGAAGCCAGCAGATGAAGTAGCTGATGAGACTCCAAGGTAGTGGAGCAGAGGACCTCGAGCTGTGAGGAGAAGCAGCAGTGAAGAGGAGTGTCACGTGCTTCTGTAGAGGTGGAGAAGCACCATAGTTGCTCGGGGAAACTTCATGGTGTAGCAGCCAAGAGAGCTGTGGAGGACCCTAGCAGAAGGGTGAAGCACCGTAGTTGCTCAAGGAAACTTCATGATAGCAGCCTGGAGGAGCTGCAGAGGATCCTGGTAGTGAAGCCCGGAAGAACCTAAGGATATTAGGGTAGTGAACTTCCAGAGGTGGAAGGGGAAGTTCTGGTGGATTACTTATAGGGAGTTGATAGTGTTTGGTTGTCATTAGCGTGCAAGACGCAGTGAGAGGTGAGTGACTGTTGGCATTCTTATGTCAAGGAGTTTTTTATACTGAAGTATCAATGAACATTTATACTGGTATATGTTATTGCATTCAAATGCTGATTTTCTATATATATATGTTATCTTGCTGATGGTGTAACAGTGTATGTAGGCTTGATCAACTTGAGGAGGTTGATAGTATCAGGTGGTGAACCAGGAGATAGGATACCACTTGATAAGCTGATAATAGAGTTCTGATGGTGTTGGAGTGCAACCTGATTGTGATATTATAGAGTATAGGATTCATTATTATTATATGTGTGTATGTATCGTGTATGTGCTTTGTCCAGTAAATGTGTCACAATTTGCTGGTGTTTGCCCTTGTCCTAGTGAGGCTTCCCAGGAGGCAGTAAAGAGAGAGAGAGAGAAAGAACCAAGAACCACTGCCGTGGACAGGGTAGGAGGTAATACTAGTAAGTCATAGGGGATTGAGGAGATCATATCTCATAAGGAGAGAGTGGGGAGTCACAGCGGCTCGAGTGGGTGTGTGCACGTGACAACGAGGCTAAGTGTTGGAGCCGCATCCCCTAAACGTGTGACGTTGAGCCCCTCTCCAAGAGCCAGAAGCGCCAAGGGTGATCTCCTAGTATAAGCACTCTGCCGAGTTGTGGGTTGGGTTGTCCATAGAGAAGGATCAACGACGACAACACCAACCAACCCACAGTCTATAATAAATTGGGGGCCTGTGTCCGGGAGAGTGAACTGACACACCCACACCCTGTCCAAGAGTGGATTTGTACACCCCTGCTGAGATAAACTGTGTGGCCGCAGGTGTATACTCTCTCTCTTGGGAAGACTCACAGGACAAAGATGGATAAGGTGCAAGCGTTTGTGGAGTCAGGCAAGCCTGAGGACTTGGAAGGTTGCACGAGGGATCAATTGAAACAAATAGCAGAAAAATGTGGCCTTAGGTTGAAAGCATCTAAAGTAGCTGGGATGAAGGATGAGATCCTGAGGCAGTTAAGAGCCAAAAATGAAGCGGCAGAGCAAGGAACCCAAAAAGGAGCTGAAAGTGGAAAGGAGGATGATGGGCAGGATGAAGTGAGATCCCAGGGATCGAGTAGGAGCAGCAAGAGTAGCCGCAGTAGCAGGAGTAGCCGAAATAGGAGCTTGGAGAGATTCCAGTTAGAGCTCCAGATGCAGCAACAACGAGAGGACAAGGAGAGACAGTTCCAGCTGGAAAAGATGAAATTAGAACTCCAGATGAAAAATGAAGCAGAGAAGGAAAAAGAAAAAACCAGACTGGAAATAGAAAAAGAGAAAGCAAGACTAGAGGTGGAGAAAGAAAAAGAGAAAACCAGAGTAAGAGAACTGGAGTTGGAACAGGAGAAAGAAAAAGAGAAAACCAGAGTAAGGGAACTGGAGTTGGAACAGGAGAAAGAAAAAGCCCAAGTCGAAAAAGAAAAAGAGAGAACAAAACAAATGCAGATAGAAGCGAATAGAACCTTGGCTGAGCAAAGGATTGAACATGGGTTGCCAGAGAGCACCACCGAGGTATCACACCCACCAGATGTTAGGGTTAGGGAGAAGGACATTCCCTTGTTTGTTCCCGAAGAGGCAGAGAGCTTTTTCGAGCACTTTGAAAAAGTAGCCAGTATCAAGGAGTGGCCACAGGAGGAATGGGCCCAGCTGGTCCAGTTAAGGTTGACCGGTGCAGCCAGGGAGGCATACACCCAATTGTCACTGGAAGAGTGCCAGGATTATGCCACGGTAAAGAGCAGCATATTGCGCTCGTTTCAGTTAACCCCAGAAGCTTATAGAAAGCGTTTCAGAGAGATGGTGAAAGTTGGAGCATGTACGTTTGCTGAGACAGCAAGGGATCTGGAAAGACGATTCCAGAAGTGGATTGAGGCTGCTGGAGTTGGATCTTACGCTGACCTGAAGCAACTGATGGTCATGGAGAAGTTCTTGGAGATGATGCATCCCGAAACAAAGTTCAAGATCCAAGAAGCAAGGATAATGGAGGTGAAAGATGCCGCAGATAGGGCAGATATGATTACTGAAGCACACAAGAGCTTGAGGGAGAACAGAGTGCAGAATGAGGTGAGACGCAGCAATGGCAGACCCAATGGAGTCTGGGGAGGAAGAAATTATGAGAGACCCAGAAGAGTCTGGGGTGAGAAAAATTTTGATAAATGGGCAGATAAAAGTAAGTACCCTAAAACTCAGAAGAGTAGGTCGCCCACTTCGTCTGAAAGTGAAGGTGGAGGAGCCAAACGAGAAACTATTCGTGATCCAGGGAATCAAGAGTCCAGTAAAGCCCCACAGAGTACGAGTAGTACGTCTGGCTCGAGGAACTCTCATGCGAGTGGACAAAGTCAGAGCCACTCTGGTTCGTATAGGAGAGATTTCTCCCAGGTGAGGTGTTACAATTGTAACGGATTGGGTCACGTGATGCGAGACTGTCGGCAGGGCAAGAGAGTTGTGACCCTGGCCATGTGTGACCCACGAGGTAAATATACTAAGGTGTTCCAAGACAAACCACAGAGATCGAACTTAGTGAACGAGAGGTATAGGCCGTTCATGAGCAAAGGTTGGATCAGTGTAGGAGGCCAACCTGAGGTAGAAGTTGGTATCTTAAGGGATACTGGAGCTAATCAGAGCTTGATTACGAGAAGCCTGATTGGGAATGATCGACGGTTAGCTGGCAGGAGTAAGATGAGAGTATATGGGTTATTGTCTGAGAGTGACATGCCCGTATGTACTGTCCAGCTAAGGTCGGAATATGTGTCGGCAGAGGTGATGTTGGGAGTGTGCCCCGACATACCTGTTCCAGGAGTCCAAGTGATCCTGGGGAATGACTTGTGCGGGACAAAGGTGTTGCCGAGAGTCATAGCGGAGACTGTGCCAGAGGAGTACCCAGAAGGCCATGGCACGGGTGGGACACCTGAGAGTGTGAACCTGACTGACATCCGAGGAGATGAGTCAGGAGACCGCCAAGCCATTGAGTACCCTGTCTCGGTAGTGAGGAAGGCAGAGGTGGCCGACAAGGAAGACGCTGGAGAAGATGATACAGTGTCGATTCAACCAGTGGAAGATATCAATGTAGATATAGCATGGCTGTTTGATGAAGGTCCAGCCCAGGAAAATGAAGTCTCGGTGAGGTCAAAAGTGAAGATGGCCCAGCCGAAGAAGAATACTGTGGAGAGAGTTGACCTGAGTAAAGCCCAGACTGCTGAAATTAAGGGTCGGAAGGTGAATGCAACTGTGCTGAGTATGAATGAGGAAAGATGTGGACATACCGAGGACGAGAGTAGAGCGTCAAATGGTCCACGAGCACAGAGGCATAGGGATAGTGGAGTTAAGTTTCAGTCACACAGTCGTATCCTGTTCGGTTCGTATCCTGGCCGGGGAGGATTTACTGGGCGCAATTCCTTAACTGTAGCCTCTGTTTAACGCAACAGTAAAATGTGTACTTGGATGAAAAAACGATTCTTCGCGGCAGGGGATCGTATTCCAGGGACCTGCCCGAAACGCTACGCGTACTAGTGGCTGTACAAGAATGTAACAACTCTTGTATATATCTAAAAAAAAAAAAAAAAAAAAAAAAAAAGTTGTTTGAGATGTCAAGAGTTGACATGTTTCGCAGAAAACGTAGAGTAGAGATAATGAAGAAGAGTAATAGCCGAGAAAATGAAAGGAGAAGAGACAGTATGTGTGGAGAGATGCTTACGAGCACTCTGGGAGAGGTAGAGCGACATGTATGGTCGAGTGCTGTTGGATGTAATACAGTGCCCGAAGAAACTTTTAGGGAACGAAGAAGAGTTGATGGAGAAGAAAGGGAGTTGTATAGAAGTGAGAAATGTGGGAAGAGGAAGATGATACAAGCATGGAGGAATAGAAGAAAGCCGAGGACTCGATGGAGGTCGAACAGGATGAGGTCTCAGATAAATGAGGAGACGAAAGGGAGAATCGTCGGTGAGGACGAGGGAGTGAAGTATGATGACAGGAGACGGAAGTATAATGGCAGTAGATGGAAGTATGAAGACGACAGAGGAGGTACAGACAGTAGACGTCTGACTCTGGACGTGAAGAGAGGAAGACGAGGAAACGGAGGGTGGAGACAGTAAGTAGAGTGGACCAATGGATTGCAGGCGTCCAAGGAGGACAGCCTAGCCAAGAGGTGCCAGAGAAGTCAGATCGTTTATGAGAAGATCATGTTCCTGGAGAGTTGTGAGCCGGATGTTGCAAGGAGCAACGAACTAATTGTAGACTCCTAAGAGAGTATATGGGGTGAAGAACGAGACAATGTAGTGGCTGATGCGTTATCTCGAGCCTAGCCACTAGAATAACTCTCAAAAATAAGGGGAGGGGAGTGTTATGATCTCAGCCTACAGGAGAAACGAGTCTCCCTCCTTGAGAGTTATTCGTCAAGCCTGACCTGATTAGAAGGTCTAGCGAATATTGAAGTGATAACGCATATGTAAAATAGTTGCTTGGATATGTATAACAGTTTGAGATCATGGGCAATGAAGAAGAAAACAGATAAATGACTGGCGAGGAGATGTGGACATTTTGCTGGAGGCGTGAGGCTCGCTTCCGGAGGACCTTGACCTCACTTGAGTGCCAGACATCGCAGGGGGAAGCCGCGCTCCATTTGAGCTCCCGCCAGAAGGGAACCCCTAGTGATATATCTCGAAGAGAAGAGAAGTGTGTAGACGTGCCAGCTGTGGAACCGAGCTGGGAACGTTGTGGTATCAAGTCCTGGTCGACGAGCAGAGTTTAATAAGCTACTCAGAGGCATTTTCGTGGGCTGTGTGGAGCGCCCTGACCAGACGCCGTCAGAGGAAAAGGCCCTCGATCAGTTAATCTGTGGTAAGCACGATATACGCCAGTTCATAGTGATCACTTGTAGTTGGTCGTGTGCCCAGCGACGGTAGCAATGTTTATTTATAAGTTAGACATGTTTTAATAAGGCAGAAAGCCTGAAATAGGAGAGTGAAGAGGGAGGAGCACGGAGCGACGTCCGCCCCCTCTGAGCGCTGGCGGACGACTGAGGGAGCCTGGCTCTTGACGGAGGAAGACCCTCCCAGCGAGTGAGGACCGCCGCCAGGCGAGGTGGAGTATGGACCCGCCCAAAACGGGGGAGTCCACTCTCACTGTATGTAGAGAACAGATAGAGGTTTGAGGCAAGCATATTGTGTGGTTATTTTTGTTTATGTGTTAAAGGGGAACATTTTATTGGAGTGTCGATGGGTTGCAGGTTTGTCTTTTGGGGAAGAAGTTGCTGAGAACTTCGAAGCCAGCAGATGAAGTAGCTGATGAGACTCCAAGGTAGTGGAGCAGAGGACCTCGAGCTGTGAGGAGAAGCAGCAGTGAAGAGGAGTGTCACGTGCTTCTGTAGAGGTGGAGAAGCACCATAGTTGCTCGGGGAAACTTCATGGTGTAGCAGCCAAGAGAGCTGTGGAGGACCCTAGCAGAAGGGTGAAGCACCGTAGTTGCTCAAGGAAACTTCATGATAGCAGCCTGGAGGAGCTGCAGAGGATCCTGGTAGTGAAGCCCGGAAGAACCTAAGGATATTAGGGTAGTGAACTTCCAGAGGTGGAAGGGGAAGTTCTGGTGGATTACTTATAGGGAGTTGATAGTGTTTGGTTGTCATTAGCGTGCAAGACGCAGTGAGAGGTGAGTGACTGTTGGCATTCTTATGTCAAGGAGTTTTTTATACTGAAGTATCAATGAACATTTATACTGGTATATGTTATTGCATTCAAATGCTGATTTTCTATATATATATGTTATCTTGCTGATGGTGTAACAGTGTATGTAGGCTTGATCAACTTGAGGAGGTTGATAGTATCAGGTGGTGAACCAGGAGATAGGATACCACTTGATAAGCTGATAATAGAGTTCTGATGGTGTTGGAGTGCAACCTGATTGTGATATTATAGAGTATAGGATTCATTATTATTATATGTGTGTATGTATCGTGTATGTGCTTTGTCCAGTAAATGTGTCACAATTTGCTGGTGTTTGCCCTTGTCCTAGTGAGGCTTCCCAGGAGGCAGTAAAGTAGGAGAGAGAGAGAAAGAACCAAGAACCACTGCCGTGGACAGGGTAGGAGGTAATACTAGTAAGTCATAGGGGATTGAGATCATATCTCATAAGGAGAGAGTGGGGAGTCACAGCGGCTCGAGTGGGTGTGTGCACGTGACAACGAGGCTAAGTGTTGGAGCCGCATCCCCTAAACGTGTGACGTTGAGCCCCTCTCCAAGAGCCAGAAGCGCCAAGGGTGATCTCCTAGTATAAGCACTCTGCCGAGTTGTGGGTTGGGTTGTCCATAGAGAAGGATCAACGACGACAACACCAACCAACCCACAGTCTATAATAGAGGACACAGGGTGGGAGGAGACAGGGTGGGAGGAGACAGGTGGGAGAAGACAGGGAGGGAGGAGACAGGGTGGGAGGAGACAGGGTGGGAGGAGACAGGGTGAGGGGAGACCGCGTGGGAGAAGACAGAGTGGGAGAAGACAGGGTTGTGGGAAATTTTTACCCACCATATCTAATAATCATCTAAGAAATGTATAATTTCTATATCATAACAAAATCATATCTAAATCGTATCAAAATCATATTAGAATCATTATAGATTCATTATATAGCTTGATCCTGGATGACAATGGCACCATGAACACGTACGCAACAGGGGCCCTTTTGATGCCTACGTGACTTTGTACATGATCTCTCAAGGATCCAGAAGCTTCTAGAAGGATTTGTTAATTAAAAAACTATTGGAACATTGATTCAACATCCGGTAGGATTAAAAATCGAATCCTTAATAAGATTCAGTGGTATTTACAAATACTACTTATAATCTTTAAATCTTATATCTAATTATATTATAATCACATCTTATTTCAATCATAAGTCTAGACTGTAAAAATAATCAATCAATATTCATTGAAGGCTACCGTGCACAGAGAGCATGGCAGGGCGATGGGGGGGAGTGAAGTGCCCACCAACAGCCCGCGGCACTTCGCGTTTGTTTACAACTGAGTGAACAAGTGACTGATCCTTAGCGAACATTACCAACTCAAGGACACCTTATCTAACATTTTTATCGCCAGTGAATACTCTCTAGAACTGGGGGAGTACCTGGACAATATCTACAAGGAAAATCCTAGAACATTTATATAAAATAAGAGTGTTTAGTGGAGATCACGGTGACACGGTTTCCTCCACCTTCATTCTTTATCTTTATCAACTCATTCTTCTGCAACAGCAGGGACAATCACGTAGCAATGCTACCAGATCATCATACAGCAACGCTGTGGCAAAATATCGTGCCTAAACTCAACAAGAGAGAGTTAATCAGTCTGGCAAACTTGTCAGACAAGGCACCCCGACTGGCAGAGAAGTATATTGAAGGTTATTTGGTATATGATTGGCCAATTGTATGCTTGTGTGACTTTAATATCCGATAAATCTGTCTGTTGGTTAAAAAGCGAGGCTAAGCCTCACATTTCAGTAAGTTTATTAAAATTGTAGTGTAGCTGTGAATCTTATCCAAGCACTGAACCTCATGAGTGTCCATTGTGTCAGAAAGAATTCAGCCTCAATAAGTAAAAACCTCACAAGTGTCCATAGTGTTGGAAGAGATTCACTCAAGCTAACTGTATCATTAAAAGGAATAAATACATTGCATATATACTCGAATATATAAATTAAGTTATCAATTGCTTGCTTAGTTATTTTTAAGTTATCATATAAGTTCATTTAATTGAATATAATTTCTAGTACTTACTTAACAGTATTTAGACTACATTTAAGGTCATTTATTATACTTTTACAATTTAATTTGTTGTTTATAGTATAAGAATCTATTGGCTGTAAGTTATGGTGCTAGGTTAGACTATGTATGTTTAAATCTCTGATTTAAACAGAGCCAGTGTTCAGTCAGATAACTGAATTTATTAAATCTTATCCTTGTATAAAATACAAGCTGATGTGAGATCCCTGTCTACAGGTGGACTGGAACTTCTATCAACTAAGTCATTCACCCCACCTGTCCCTTACAGCCCACAATCTGTCATTAGGAAAAGAGGATCTAGGATTTACAACCCTAGCTAGAGATTTAAATTGAATTAATTTGCAGACAGTAAATTTTTTAATTTAGTTCAGTATAAGTCCCTGGTAGTCTCCTCTTATATATATCCCAGCAGGTTTTTCCCACATTAATGGTCCTTCGAACCTAGATATTAATTGGTCCTTTATACCTAGATATTTATGATCATTCGTTTACCGAATATTTCAGTGCCAAATACATAAGAAACTTCTTGATTTTGCATTGGAATAATTCTTACATATTCTAGCCTAACCTAGCTATCAGCCAATATTTATCATAGCTATATATCTAAGTAAACAAATAATCCATTATCTTGTAAGCATTCATAGCATACTAATATTGTTTTGTGTTAAGAAACCACAGTACTTAATTATATCAGTGTCTCAGACACTGAACTGCATCTTAATCATACAATTACCTACCTCACTTGTGGTAACATTACATATATATTTAAGTGTATTATCTAGCATTATCTCTAATCTACTGATTTTCAGAGCTGCTCATTACATAATATTCTTTAAAAAAGTGTTATCATCACTGTAAGAGCATTCTTTACAATCTAACCATAATCAACTGTACAAACCCTATAACAGGTAAAACCAGTAGGCATTCTACTGTATTTTATCAATCAATTATTATGGTAACAGATTTTGTAATAACTTTGCAAAAATAGTGCCATTTACTATTTTTAAAAAATTATTACAGGATTTACCAACTTGGTGCATTCGTGCATTCAGGTCACAAATCAAATTATTACAGTACTTTTGATAATTGAACACCTGCTACAACCAGATTACAGGGAGGAAATGAAGGACGATCTTTGGAATCATTACCTAAGTAGACAGGAAAGCTCATTTATCAAAATACATTAACATCATACATATTTATCAGAAAAAAGAGAAAAATCTCGGAATCTCCGAAACTCGGAAAAGGTCAAAATGACTAAGAGTGTTCCACCAGCAGCTGAAACAGGAAATAGGAGGACACTTAATGGTCTGCAAGATCACCTAACTCAACTGATTGACAAATGTCAAAAGTTGGCTAGACAACCATCTCCTGATTTAATAATTCTGAATACCAGAGTAAAAGCAGCTGTGGATAAGTATGAACAAATCAAACGCCATGCAGAGATTTATCTAACAGAAATGGCTAATGCAGATTTAACCCGAAGGGAACTTCAGGAAATTGTCGTTGAAATGACAATGTATGAAGATAAAATCCAAGATCAACTTGATCCTTTAATCAAACAAATATCTCAAGCAGGAACCCAATCCAATGTGAGCTCATCCACTCAACAGAGCAATGCAACTATCACACATATAGCCGCAGAGCTCCCAAAGGTACAATTACCATATTTTGAGGGCAAGGATGAAGACGATTGGGATAACTTCTGGAGACACTTTGATTCTATAATAAACTCCAAGACCTCTCTCAAAAAGGCGACAAAGTTTCAATATTTGCAAGGCCAGTTACGGGGAGAGGCAAGGCAGGTCATTGCTAATTTGTCATTAACGGATGATGATTACGACCATGCCTTACAGTTGTTACAAGATAACTACAGTGATAAGGAGACTGCAATTGCACGTCTCTCATACAAATTATTGGATTTACCCTCTCCAAATAAAAGTTATGAGTCACTACAATCATTTCGATTGTCTATAGAATCAATCATCAAAGCCCTCAGTACAAAAGTACCTGTAGGTGATGCAGAGTGGCTTATAAAGTTAATCATTCAAAGGAAACTTCCAAATGAGGTCATAGACAGCCTATGCACTCATTATAACACCAACATCTTATCACAAAGCCAAATCATTGATGGACTTCGAGCTTACGTACAAAGATTACGAAGCCGAGGAAAACTTAGATCTCAAGAAAAAATCTCCAAAGGTGAATCCACGGACAAAAGCAAAAATGTCCAGAATGGCAGTCAAAAATCAAGGCAACAAAACTCCTCTTCTGCAAAGTGGAAACAGAATAATGTTGGCTCTTATGCTATATCCCCCACAGTTAACAGAACTGTAGGAAACCAAGCTCCTAAGACAGATAAGACAAAAGGAGCTACAAGTGCCCCAAAATGTTTATTCTGTCAAGAAGCACATACCATTTATCAATGCACAGTTTATGTAGGCCGTGCCAGTCGAATCGATCGACTGAAATCTCTGAACAGGTGCATCCGTTGTCTACGGAAGCACGATACAAGTGAGTGTATCACTCAATTGCAGAACTGCCAATATTGTCATAAAAGTGTACATCACACAGCACTCTGTAGTGATATTAACACTCAATCCAGATCACAGACTTCCAATAATCAACCTGCATCTCAGGCAAAGCCCAAAGATGATAATACCACAACAGCCGTACAATTTATTTATTTATTTATTTATTTATGCATATACAAGAATGTACATAAGGCATGTGAGGATACAATTATGGTAATTACAGTCTTGTAAAGCCACTAGCACGCGCAGCGTTTCGGGCAGGTCCTTAATCTAAGAAAATTTTAAGGAGGTAAATACTTGCAAAATTTATAGACAAAAAAATGATAACAGATTACATGGAATGAAAAAAAAAAAAGATGAGAGAAAATTATAGGTACAGTATATTAAAGCACATAGGTAGCTATGATTGATTGCAATGACAGCTTAAAATGGTAGTTGACAACAAATTGGTAGGCACAATACAGCAGAAACAATATAAGATTGATTGCAATGACAGCTTGAATGGTAGTTGATAAAAATTGGTAGTCACAATACAGCATATGGCTAGCACATAAAAGAAAACAGCAATGAACACAATGATAAGGTTGTTTGATATTACATAAAAATTAGGAGATTGGGTACCACTAGGTACAGAGCAAATTTAAAGCTCAGTGTAGGAAACTAAATAGATGAAGTTAGGTACTTTTTGGTTTTGCTTTTAAATAAGGCAAAAGTTTTACAGTTTTTCAATTCACTAGGGAGTGAGTTCCATAGACTAGGTCCCTTAATTTGCATAGAGTGTTTACACAGATTAAGTTTGACCCTGGGAATATCAAAGAGATATTTATTTCTGGTGTGGTGATAATGGGTCCTATTACATCTGTCCAGGGAGAGTTTCAGAGCATGGTTTGCATCTAAGAACAGGGTTTTGTAAATGTAGTTGACACAAGAGAATGTGTGGAGGGAGTTAATATTTAGCAAGTTTAGAGATTTAAACAAGGGAGCTGAGTGTTGTCTGAAAGCAGAGTTAGTTATTATTCTGATAGCAGATTTTTGCTGTGTGATGATGGGCTTAAGGTGGTTTGCAGTGGTAGACCCCCATGCACAGATACCATAATTAAGATAGGGGTAGATTAGTGCATAATATAGTGAGAGGAGAGCAGAGTTAGGAACATAATATCTGATTTTGGAGAGTATACCAACTGTCTTAGAGACTTTCTTAGTTATGTGTTGAATGTGGGTGCTGAAGTTGAGTCTCTTGTCTAGGAATAGGCCAAGAAACTTGCCATCATTTCTATTACTGATGTTAATGTTGTCTATCTGTAGCTGAATTGCATTTGATGATTTGCTTCCAAATAAGATGTAGTAAGTCTTTTCGATGTTTAATGTTAGTTTGTTCGTTGACATCCATAAGTGGACTTTTTTTAATTCATTATTCACAACATTATTTAGTGTATGTGGGTTGAGGTTTGAGTAGATAAGGGTAGTATCGTCAGCAAACAATATAGGTTTGAGAATATTAGAGACATTAGGCAGATCGTTTATATATATAAGAAATAGAAGAGGTCCTAAGATGCTTCCCTGTGGCACTCCAATGGTAATTGGTAGAGTGGAAGAAGTTGTATCATTGATGGTTACATATTGGTGTCTGTCACTAAGATAGGATCGGATGTAGTCAAGGGCAAGGCCTCGGATTCCATAATGCTGGAGTTTAAGTAAGAGGTAGTTGTGATTAACAGTATCAAAGGCTTTTCTTAGGTCAATGAAGAGTCCAATCGGAAACTCATTTTTGTCAAGGGCTGAGTAGATAATGTCAAGGAGACTAATGATTGCATCATTGGTACTTTTTTGGGACCGGAAGCCAAACTGGCAGGGGCTGAGTATGTCGAATTTTACGAGGTAGGAATAGAGCTGTTTGTAAATAATTTTTTCGAATATTTTTGATAGAATGGGTAGATTTGATATTGGTCTATAATTGTTTATGTCCGCCGGATTGCCTCCTTTATGGACTGGCGTTACTCTTGCTTTTTTGAGGATATCAGGGAAGGTGTGACACTCTATAGATTTGTTGAACAGTAGTGCTATGGGTGGGGCAAGGGCATGGGAGGCTCTCTTGTACACAATGGACGGAATTTCACTGGTGTTCCCTGCCTTGGTTTTTAGAGAGTGTATGATGGACACAACATCTGCCGGGCTGATTGGTGAAAGGAGAAGAGAGTTTGGATAGCTGCCTGAGAGATATGTGTTAATATGTGTCTGAGTCTGTGGGATTTTACTGGCAAGATTAGCACCAACCGATGAAAAGAAACTATTAAATTCATTTGCCATTTCTAAATCAGTTGACGGTATATCCCCATCCTTGTAGAGTTTTATTTGGTTATGTGAGTGTTGTTTAGTTCCTAGGATACTAGAGATAGTTTTCCAAGTGTTTTTCATGTTGCCTTTTGCTTCATTGAATCTATTCACATAATATGCAAGTTTTGCCTTTCTTATGATACTGGTAAGCATTGATGAGTACCTTTTAGCTACTTCCTTTGAAACTAGGCCAATCCTAACTTTCTTTTCATATTCATGTTTCTTGTTGATTGAGTTGAGAATGCCACTTGTGAGCCATGGATTGTTTAATCTTTTGTCAGTTACTTGCTTTGTAAGAAGGGGACAATGAAGGTTGTAGAGGCTTAGAGTTTTGGAGAGGAAGAGGTTAGCTAATTAATTTATATCATGGGTATTATTGAATTCAGAATCCCAGTTAATATTGTGAAGTGCCTCTGTAAGATTGTCTAAAGCTGATTCACTGTGTAGCCTAAATGAAAGTTTCTTGCTTTTTGGTGGTGTTATGTCCATGTTCGCTATGAGAAAGGTAGGATAGTGGTCCGTTGTTCTGTCGTAGATTATACCAGATACAAGGGGAGCTGTTATGTTTGTCCATATGTGGTCCAAGGTAGTGGCTGATGTTTGAGTGACTCGGGTAGGTTTGGTGATAGTGGGGATTAGCATACAGGAGTTCATGCTGTTAAGGAAATAGTCAACTTGAGAGCAGTTTTGTTGACCCAGGTCAATATTAAAGTCTCCTCCCAGAATGATGTGGTTTTTGTTGAGATTGTTGTTTATAATAAGATTCCTTAGGTTGTCTGAGAAAGAAGCTATGTTAGTATTAGGAAATCTATAGATGGCTCCAATAGTCAAAGAGGATTTAAGGGATTTAATTGTAAACTGAGCAAAAGTATATTCACAGTAGTCATCTCTGTCACTAATAACACTGTTGCAGATAAATGTATCTCGGTAATATATAGCTGTGCCACCACCTTTTTTATTAGGCCTACAGTTATGAATGGCTTTATAACCAGCTAAGTTGTAGAGTTGAGTATAGTCTTTATTTAGCCAAGTTTCTGTTAAAATAATGAACGATAGGTTAGTACCTAGTGCTGTGAGTAGTGCATTTAAATCGTCAAAATGTTTACCAAGTGATCTAACATTTTGGTTATAAACTGATAGATAGGTGCTATTTTGGAGTTTGTTTTTAGCCTGGTGTGCTGTGAAATACTTACAATAATGATGATCAATGTGCTGGTTGGTATAGATATGAGACAGAAGATTTTGATCAGGATCAATATCAGTGTGCATAGAGATGCAGAGGGTCACGATACAAGATATACGATAAAGCAAAACACAAGAATAAAAGCAGATACAATAAAATAGTAACAATTTAGAAGTAAAATAAAGATCCAATAGATAGCCAGGGAGGACACAGAAGTTACATAAAATAAAACACAAAAAATCAGTAGTAACTGACAATATAAATGTAAAATAAAAAATAATAAGAAAAATAATAATCATAAAAAAAATGATCTTGAAGATAATTAGCTTAGTAATGGTTAATTAACAGGGTAATAAAAAGCCCTAGGTTTAGTGACAAGGGGATTAACTAAGAACAAATAATTAAGAGTATAAAACAGGCAAAGATGACAAACAAAAAATAAAGTAAAAATAAAAATAAAAATAAAAATAAACACCTTTGGAAAGGAAAGGCAGAGCTTAAGTACACTTTGGTTGTATGTGAAACTACAAATTATGTTCTGGTTATTCAGCTGATATCCCACAGTCATCCAGGAAAGAAGTGAGGTGTGCCTCAGTGGTTATGACATAAGTTTTTCCAGAGTCAGTCTTCCTAGCTATTATTTTACCATCGCGCACAAAACAATGTTTAATAGCAGTGGATCTATTGCGAATTCCACGTAGTTTAAATAAGAGATTTTGTCTGAATCTGGTAAGACATTCGTTCACATAAACCTTGGATTTCCTAGCGACTGCAGCAGTGATAAGGTCTGACTTGCGGGAGCAGCTATCTAACTTCACGCGTATCCTTCTGTTGTTTGCACCAGATGATTTGGTACCCACTCTATAAGCTGACTTAATGTCTCTTGCTTCGATTGAATAATTCAACTTAGTACGCAATTCCTGGATCACGATGGCAGTACAGTCTTCTCTGTCAGTTTCATGGGGAAAATCCTGTGATGAGATGATGACAGAATCAAGGAGCTTAAGTTGGTCTGATTCGTCTTGGGTTGCAGTGTGTTGCTGTTGTAGGGAGTTAAAGTGGTTCTCTAACTTTTGTAACATCTCTTCTTGCTTCTTAGAGGTTTCTGCTGGTTTAAAGTTAGTAACCGAGATCCGAAGAGAGCTTAATTCATGTTCGAGGTGGCCGACTCTGGCAGACAGATCTTGGTTAGCCTTGTGCATTGCCAAAGCATCACTCTGAAGCTTCATTATCAGGTCCGACTGCTCTCGGATTATAGACTTTTGGTCATCATGTATTTGAGTCAATAATCTGAGCCATGGATTATCAGCGGGACGCTTAAAGTCAGTACATGGGGAGGCAGCTCGTTTAAGTTGCTCCATATGGTTACATAACTGTTGTAAGGCTCGAGTCAGTGACGACGCTTCAATCAGCTGGGAAGGTTTGTTATTGTTGACGCAGGGAGGGTCGGTACTCCCCCCGGTAGCCCCTAAGGGGGAGACAGCCGCATTATTCCTGTTGCTAGCTTGGCTGGTTGGGTTCATCCTGATAGGTGTGCTATCATTCTTTACGGCCTTGCCGAGCTTAGAATTGTTTAGCATGGTAGCAGCAGAGATGTATGCAGCAGATGGGGTAGACTTGTTGATATGGCAGCAGCAAACGTCAGGTTAGCTTCCTCCAGGGAGCAACACTAATGAGGTCGAGATGAGGTAGTAGGTTAGGTTTTGTCGAATATTTCGGTCACATTTAGGTCACTGGGTACTTAGCTGCCTTCTGGGGTTGTTACATCATGTTAGGGATGTTGTGGGCTCAAGGAGCAGCTGATAAAGTTGGAGGGGGAGCAGGGTCGTCAGGAGCGGATGAGCGGTCCATAGAATTCTGTACAGTAATGAGCAATGTCAACGACTTGGATACAGAAATTGTTACAGCAGCAATATTGCCTACTGCACAGCTAGAACTATGCAATCAAGGAATTTGTATTCCAACTAGAGGCTTTTTTGATCAAGGGTCACAGAAAACCTTTATCAGTAAAAAGATGGCAGAAGATTTACAACTTAAATCTTCAAAGCAAGTATCTACATCCATATCAGGGTTTTTTACTAATTCTGGTCGTAGAACCTTTCCAGTAGTAAAACTCAATGTCTGTCTAGGTACATCCCAAAGGACAGTAGAAGCCATAGTAGTTGATAAAATTCCTACTGAAATGGAAGTGACTGGTCTGACAGCCACAATTAAATTCCTAAAAGAAAAAGGAATACAATTAGCAGATCCTCTGCTCGATTCTGACTACATAGGGGATATCGGAATCCTGATTGGAGCTGACTACTATCATCGATTCATTCTGGGATCAGAAGAATCTATGGGTATGAATATACTCAAATCAGCAGGAGGCATATTGATGACAGGACCTATACTAGATCTTGAACCTTCAACTCCTGAAAAATCACATCATACAGAAACTGTAATAGTGGCATGACTAGGCAAAGAATAGTCACCACTTAAAATCCCCCACATGATTGATGATGGATTGGAATCTGTACATCAATTGTGGGAACTTGATGCCATAGGAATAATTCCTGAACAACCAAGTCCTGATGATGTCTGTGCATACAATCAGTACTTAGAAACTGTACAGTACCATGATGGACAGTACTGGGTAAGGCTACCATGGAAAATCAACCATAAAACCTTACCTACCAATTATCACATGGCTTATAGTCAATTTAAATCTCAATTAGCAAAGCTAAGAAAAAGGCCTGAGCATTTAAAACTCTATCATGAGATTATTGCTCAACAATTAAAGAATAAATTCATCGAAGTCGTGAAACATGACAATAAGCAAACAGGCCATTTTTTACCACACATGGCTGTAATGAGAGAATAAAAAACAACTCCTTTACGGATAGTTTTTAATTGTAGCTCTAAATCTGGACCCTAAGGAACCAGTCTAAATGATTGTTTGCAAACAGGTCCAAGTCTAACTCAGAAATTGTATGACATACTGTTGAAGTTTAGACTTAACAAATATGCGTATTCAGCAGATATAAGTAAGGCCTTTCTCAGAGTTGGCTTGCAGGAAGAATATAGAGACTTCACTAAGTTTCTATGGGTAGAGAACCCAGAAGATGTCAATACTCCTATAGTGACTTTCAGATTCTCATCAGTTCTTTTTGGGGCGACAAGTAGTCCATTTCTATTGCAAGCAACTCTAGATACTCATCTGAAGAAATCATCAAGTCCCTGTAAGACTGAAATCAGTCAAAATCTATATGTAGATAATTTTCAAGGGACAGTTAACAGTACTACTGAACTGTTACAATTATATCAAGAGGCCAACAAGGAGCTACAAGGTGCCAACATGCCACTACAATCTTGGGCCTCTAATAATGCAACATTGAATAATCAAATAGCAAGAGATTACCCTGAATATCACGTACCAGAATCACAAAAGGTGTTAGGTATGGATTGGGATTTAATCTCGGACACAATATCGATCAAATCTGTGCCAGTAAATTACAACATCACTACAAAAAGGGATTTGCTTTCACAAGTTAGCAAAGTATTCGACCCACTTGGTCTACTAAATCCTTTGACTATCAAGTGGAGTTTATTGGTGCAAGAAGCATGGAAGGCTAAGGTTGGTTGGGATGATCCACTACCAATCCAGTTGCAAAAAGCTTGGATGGAAGTGGCTCAAGAACAAACTTTAGTTGAAAAGATAATCTTTCCGAGACACATAGTCGAGGAAAATGAAGAAGTATCACTACATGTATTCGCAGACTCGTCAGCCAAAGCTTTTGGAGCTTGTGCTTACTTAGTGACTTCTAATCAATCATATCTTATCACCTCTAAGGCCAGAGTCGCTCCATTAAAAAAGAGGACTTTGCCTCAGATGGAACTAACAGCACTGCTAACTGGCACACGCTTAGCAGTGCATATCAAACAAGTCTTGTCTACCATGAACATCAAAGATGTCATTATATGGTCTGACAATGAAGCTGTCTTACAATGGGTACGAAACGACAACTGTCCAACTCCATATGTAAAAAATCGCGTCTCGGAAATTAAAGAAATTTCCGCAGGCTTTCAATTGTTGCATGTACCAACAAAGGATAATCCAGCTGATCTCTTATCAAGAGGTATGACATTTAAACAGTTTGCAAAGGCAGATATTTGGTTTCATGGGCCTCGATGGTTAGTGAATGGTAGTTGGCCTGAACAAAAGCCACACGTCATTACGACACAAACCATAACTACCACCAGGCAGCAAGCTCAAATATCAGTCTTGGATTGTACTCGTTACTCCTCGCTCATCAAATTAATCAATGTAACACAGAACGTGTTTCATTATCTCAGGAAAAAAGGTATAAAATACACTTTTCCTGATGCACTTATCTATTGGGTAAGACAAGCCCAGAGAGAAACTTATGGGAATAACTATGAAAATCTTCCGCATAAGTTAAAACACAATCTCGGTCTGTGGATAGACCAAGAAAATCACAACATTCTGCGTTGTGGAGGGAGACTTAAACACGCAGATATCAATCTAGATACCGTGCATCCATGGCTTTTACCAAAAAATCATTGGATCACAAGGTTGATTGTGTTGCATACACATCAACCAATCATCAAACATGGAGGAGTGTTAGACACACTCACACAAATCAGACAGCAGTACTGGATTCCTCAGGGAAGACAGTCAGTCAAATCAATCTTGAAGAATTGCATGATATGCCGAAGGTACGATGCAAGAACTTGCTCTTGTCCAGGGGCCACCACTCCTACCAAAGGAACGAGTGGTCCATCTACAACCTTTCGAAACGACAGGAGTAGATTATACAGGAGCAATATATCTAACAGGGACTGCAGATAAGCAACCTATCAAGGCATACATCTGTCTGTTCACCTGTGCTACCACCAGGGCAGTACATCTAGAGGTAACACCCGATATGACTGCTCAATCATTTATTCAAGCTTTCCGCAGATTCGCAGCACGCCGATCATGCCCTAAGCTGATGATTTCAGATAACGGAGCAAACTTGGTAGCTGGAGAAGCATGTCTATGGGAAATCTGTTCCCATCCTGCAGTTACTTCCACACTGGAACAGCGTCATTGCAGATGGAAATTTATCCCTCCAAGAGCCCCATGGCACGGAGGATTTTATGAACGGTTAATAGGAACTGTAAAAAGATCCTTGAGAAAATCTCTACACCGTCAGAAAATCAATCTTCAAGAACTTCAGACAGTAATCACGGAAATAGAATGAAGGGTGAATAACCGGCCGTTGACTTACTTGTCTGAGGATCCTACTCAACATGAGCCATTAAGTCCTGCCCACCTAATGTATGGAAGACTTCTGACTCCAGTACCATCTCTAGTGGATGATGAGATCAGAGATCCCTCATATGTGGGTCAGAGCGAGTTGGTTCAGGGGTATAAGCATCTGTCCAGCATAATCCAAAAATGGAATGATGTTTGGACAAAAGAATATCTTACATCTCTACGAGAACATCACTATGGGGCCAATGTCCCCCATAATATAGCTAATCTCCAACCTGGCGATATTGTCTTGGTAGACAGTGATGGCCCTAGGGCTGACTGGCCATTAGGTAAAGTTGTCTCAGTCCATCCAGATAGTCAGGGGATTTTGAGAATAGTCAAAATCCTGTCTAAAGGAACAACTTCCCTGAAGACATTGGACAAACTCATCCACATGGAATCAGTGAGCCAGCTGCAGTTAGATCCTGAGAGACCTCAAGACACTCTAACTCCACAAGACCCTCAGACTCCTAACAGACACAATCGTCCACAACGGACAGCAGCACAAAAGTGCAAGCAACATTTGCACTTGTATTATCAATCCAATGGAGAGTAAATAAATACATATGGTTACTATTGTCCTAAGTATTGGACTCTGTGCCAGTTCTCTCCCTCTGGAAGATGTGGGAAATTTTTACCCACCATATCTAATAATCATCTAAGAAATGTATAATTTCTATATCATAACAAAATCATATCTAAATCGTATCAAAATCATATTAGAATCATTATAGATTCATTATATAGCTTGATCCTGGATGACAATGGCACCATGAACACGTATGCAACAGGGGCCCTTTTGATGCCTACGTGACTTTGTACATGATCTCTCAAGGATCCAGAAGCTTCTAGAAGGATTTGTTAATTAAAAAACTATTGGAACATTGATTCAACATCCGGTAGGATTAAATATCGAATCCTTAATAAGATTCAGTGGTATTTACAAATACTACTTATAATCTTTAAATCTTATATCTAATTATATTATAATCACATCTTATTTCAATCATAAGTCTAGACTGTAAAAATAATCAATCAATATTCATTGAAGGCTACCGTGCACAGAGAGCATGGCAGGGCGATGGGGGGGAGTGAAGCGCCCACCAACAGCCCGCGGCACTTCGCGTTTGTTTACAAATGAGTGAACAAGTGACTGATCCTTAGCGAACATTACCAACTCTATTCCAATCAACTCTTACCAATTACCATTACCAAAATCTATAAAGCCAACAAACTTTGTAAAATCTCTTTATGTATGTACCTTTGCCTAAATAAAAATTATTATTATTATTATTATTATAACTCAAGGACACCTTATCTAACATTTTTATCGCCAGTGAATACTCTCTAGAACTGGGGGAGTACCTGGACAATATCTACAAGGAAAATCCTAGAACATTTATATAAAATAAGAGTGTTTAGTGGAGATCACGGGGACATGGTTTCCTCCACCTTCATTCTTTATCTTTATCAACTCATTCTTCTGCAACAGCAGGGACAATCACGTAGCAACGCTACCAGATCATCATACAGCAACGCTGTGGCAAAATATCGTGCCTAAACTCAACAAGAGAGAGTTAATCAGTCTGGCAAACTTGTCAGACAAGGCACCCCGACTGGCAGAGAAGTATATTGAAGGTTATTTGGTATATGATTGGCCAATTGAATGCTTGTGTGACTTTAATATCCGATAAATCTGTCTGTTGGTTAAAAAGCGAGGCTAAGCCTCACATTTCAGTAAGTTTATTAAAATTGTAGTGTAGCTGTGAATCTTATCCAAGCACTGAACCTCATGAGTGTCCATTGTGTCAGAAAGAATTCAGCCTCAATAAGTAAAAACCTCACAAGTGTCCATAGTGTTGGAAGAGATTCACTCAAGCTAACTGTATCATTAAAAGGAATAAATACATTGCATATATACTCGAATATATAAATTAAGTTATCAATTGCTTGCTTAGTTATTTTTAAGTTATCATATAAGTTCATTTAATTGAATATAATTTCTAGTACTTACTTAACAGTATTTAGACTACATTTAAGGTCATTTATTATACTTTTACAATTTAATTTGTTGTTTATAGTATAAGAATCTATTGGCTGTAAGTTATGGTGCTAGGTTAGACTATGTATGTTTAAATCTCTGATTTAAACAGAGCCAGTGTTCAGTCAGATAACTGAATTTATTAAATCTTATCCTTGTATAAAATACAAGCTGATGTGAGATCCCTGTCTACAGGTGGACTGGAACTTCTATCAACTAAGTCATTCACCCCACCTGTCCCTTACAGCCCACAATCTGTCATTAGGAAAAGAGGATCTAGGATTTACAACCCTAGCTAGAGATTTAAATTGAATTAATTTGCAGACAGTAAATTTTTTAATTTAGTTCAGTATAAGTCCCTGGTAGTCTCCTCTTATATCAATCCCAGCAGGTTTTTCCCACAAGGGTGGGAGGACACAGGGTGGGAGGAGACAGGGTGGGAGGAGACAGGGTGGGAGAAGACAGGGAGGGAGGAGACAGGGTGGGAGGAGACAAGGTGGGAGGAGACAGGGTGAGGGGAGACAGCGTGGGAGAAGACAGAGTGGGAGAAGACAGGGTGGGAGGACACAGGGTGGGAGGACACAGGGTGGGAGGAGACAGGGTGGGAGGAGACAGGGTGGGAGGAGACAGGGTGGGAGGAGACAGGGAAGGAGGAGACAGGGAGGGAGGAGACAGGGAGGGAGGAGACAGGGAGGGAGGAGACAGGGTGGGAGGAGACAGGGAAGGAGGAGACAGGGAAGGAGGAGACAGGGAGGGAGGAGACAGGGTGGGAGGAGACAGGGAGGGAGAAGACAGGGTGGGAGGAGACAGGGTGAAGGGAGACAGCATGGGAGAAGACAGGGTGGGAGGAGACAGGGAGGGAGGAGACAGGGTGGGAGGAGACAGGGAAGGAGGAGACAGGGAAGGAGGAGACAGGGAGGGAGGAGACAGGGTGGGAGGAGACAGGGAGGGAGAAGACAGGGTGGGAGGAGACAGGGTGAAAGAAGACTGTGTGGGAGGAGACAGGGAGGGAGGAGACAGGGTGGAAGAATATAGGGTGGAGGGAGACAGGGAGGGAGAAGACAGGGTGGGAGGAGACAGGGTGGGAGGAGACAGGGTGGGTGGAGACAGGGTGAGGGGAGACAGCGTGGGAGAAGACAGGGTGGGAGAAGACAGGGTGGGTGGAGACAGGGAGGGAGGAGACACGGTGGGAGGAGACAGGGAGGGAGGAGACAGGGTGAGGGGAGACAGGGTGGGAGGAGACAGGGTGGGGAGGAGACAGGGAGGTAGGAGACACGGTGGGAGGAGGCAGGGTGGGGAGGAGAAAGGGTGGGGAGGAGAAAGGGTGGGGATGAGACAGGGAGGGAGGAGACAGGGTGGGAGGAGACAGGGTGGGAGGAGACAGGGTGGGAGGAGACAGGGTGGGAGGAGACAGGGTGGGGAGGAGACAGGGAGGGAGGAGACAGGGTGGGGAGGAGACAGGGAGGGAGGAGACAGGGTGGGAGGAGACAGGGTGGGAGGAGACAGGGTGGGGGAAGACAGGGTGGGAGGAGATAGGGAGGGAGGAGACAGGGTGGGAGGAGACAGGGTGGGAGGAGAGAGGGTGGGAGGAGAGAGGGTGGGAGGAGAGAGGATGGGGGAAGAGAGGGTGGGAGGAGACAGGGTGGGAGGAGACAGGGTGGGTGGAGACAGGGTGGGTGGAGACAGGGTGGGAGGAGACAGGGTGGGGAGGAGACAGGGTGAGAGGAGACAGGTTGGGAGGAGATACAGAGGGAGGAAACAGGGTGGGAGGAAACAGAGTGGGAGGAGACAGGGAGGGATGGAGGAGACAGGGTGGGAGGAGACTGGGTGGGAGGAGACGGGGTGGGAGGAGACAGTTGGGAGGAGACCGGGAGGGAAGAGACGGGGTGGGAGGAGACAGGGAGGGAGGAGACGTTGTGGGAGAAGACTGGGGTGGGAGGTGACGGGGTGGGAGGAGACGGGGTGGGAGGAGAAAGGGAGGAAGGAGACAGGGAGAGAGTAGACAGGGAGGGAGGAGACAGGGAGGGTGGAGACGTGGTGGTAGGAGACAGGGAGGTAGGAGACAGAGAGGGAGGGGGGAGACAGAGAGGGAGGAGATATTATTGGAGGAGACCGGGTTGGAGGAGACAGGGAGGGAGTAGACAGTTTGGGAGGAGACAGGGTGGGAGGAGATATTATGGGAGGAGACAGGGTGGGAGGAGACAAGGTGGGAGGAGTCTGGGTGGGAGGAGACAGGGGTGGGAGGATTCTGGGTGGGAGGAGACAGGGGTGGGAGGTGTCTGGGTGGGAGGAGACAGGGTGGGAGGAGACAGGGTGGGAGGAGACAGGGTGGGAGGAGACAGGGTGGGAGGAGTCTGGGTGGGAGATGTATATAAGAACTGCTGCCTAGTTTTTCCCGAAACTGTTGGCCACACGATCGTCAGCTGTTGTCTGCTGCTGCTGCTCCTGTTGCTGTTGTCTGTTGCTGCTGCTGCTGCTGTCTGCTGCTGCTGCTGCTGCTGCTGTCGGTCTCTGCTGCTGCCGTTGTCTGCTTGTCTTGTTCTCTCGTCGCTACAGTTGTGAGGTAATTATACATGACTTGTACACGATCAGTTGCCGGAGTATTTGGCCATATTCTACCCCCCACTATATTCTACCACCACCATATTCTACCACCACCATATTCTACCACCACCATATTCTACCACCACCATATTCTACCACCACCATATTCTACCACCACCATATTCTGCCACCACCATATTCTACCACCACCATATTCTGCCACCACCATATTCTACCACCACCATATTCTACCACCACCATATTCTACCACCACCATATTCTACCATCACCATATTCTACCACCACCATATTCTACCACCACCATATTCTACCCCAACCATATTCTACCACCACCATATTCTACCACCACCATATTCTACCACCACCATATTCTGCCACCACCATATTCTGCCACCACCATATTCTACCACCACTATATTCTACCACCACCATATTCTACCACCACCATATTCTACCACCACCATATTCTACCACCACCATATTCTGCCACCACCATATTCTACCCCAACCATATTCTACCACCACCATATTCTACCACCACCATATTCTACCACCACCATATTCAACCACCACCATATTCTGCCACCACCATATTCTTCCACCACCATATTCTACCACCACCATATTCTACCACCACCATATTCTACCACCACCATATTCTACCCCAACCATATTCTACCACCACCATATTCTACCACCACCATATTCTACCACCACCATATTCTGCCACCACCATATTCTACCACCACCATATTCTACCACCACCATATTCTACCACCATTATATTCTACCCCAACCATATTCTACCACCACCATATTCTACCACCACCATATTCTACCACCACCATATTTTTCCACCACCATATTCTACTCCCACCATATTCTACCACCACCATATTCTACCACCACCATATTCTACCACCACCATCTTCTACCCCAACCATATTCTAACACCACCATATACTACCAGCACCATATTCTACCACCACCATATTCTGCCACCACCATATTCTACCACCACAATATTCTACCACCACAATATTCTACCATCACCATATTCTACCACCACCATATTCTGCCACCACCGTATACTACCAGCACCATATTCTACCACCACCATATTCTACCACCACCATATTCTACACCCACAATATTCAACCACCACCATATTCTACCACCAGCATATTCTACCACCACCATATTCTACCACCACCATATTCTACACCCACAATATTCTACCCCCACCGTATTCTACCACCACCATATTCTACACCCATCATATTCTACCACCACCATATTCTACCACCACCATATTCTGCCACCACCATATTCTACCACCACAATATTCTACCCCCCCCACCATATTCTACCACCACCATATTCTACACCCACTATATTCTACCACAACCATATTCTACCACCACCGTATTCTACACCCACAATATTCCACCTTCACCATATTCTATAACCACAATATTTTACCACCACCATATTCTACCACCACCATATTCTACCACCACTATATTCTACCACCACCATATTCTACCACCACCATATTCTACCACCACCATATTCTACCCCAACCATATTCTACCACCACCATATTCTACCACCACCATATTCTACCACCACCATATTCTACCACCACCATATTCTGCCACCACCATATTCTACCACCACCATATTCTACCACCACCATATTCTACCACCACCATATTCTACCACCACCATATTCTACCACCACCATATTCTACCCCAACCATATTCTACCACCACCCTATTCTACCACCACCATATTCTGCCACCACCATATTCTGCCACCACACCATATTCTACCACAACCATATTCTACCACCACCATATTCTACCACCACCATATTCTACCACCACCATATTCTACCACCACCATATTCTACCCCAACCATATTCTACCACCACCATATTCTACCACCACCATATTTTTCCACCACCATATTCTACTCCCACCATATTCTACCACCACCATATTCTACCACCACCATATTCTACCACCACCATATTCTACCCCAACCATATTCTAACACCACCATATACTACCAGCACCATATTCTACCACCACCATATTCTGCCACCACCATATTCTACCACCACAATATTCTACCACCACAATATTCTACCACAACCATATTCTACCACCACCGTATTCTACACCCACAATATTCCACCCTCACCATATTCTACCACCACAATATTCTACCACCACAATATTCTACCACCACCATATTCTACCACCACCATATTCTGCCACCACCATATTCTACCACCACAATATTCTATCAACACCATATTCTGCCACCACCATATTCTGCCACCACCATATCCTGCCACCACTATATTCTACCACCACAATATTCTACCACCGCCATATTCTACCATCACCATATTCTACCACCACCATATTCTACCACCACCATATTCTTCCACCACCATATTCTACCACCACCATATTCTACCACCACCATATTCTACCACCACCATATTCTACCACCACCATAATCAACCCCACCATATTCTACCACCACCATATTCTACCACCACCATATTCTACCACCACCATATTCTACCACCACCATATTCTACCACCACCATATTCTACCACCACCATATTCTGCCACCACCATATTCTACCACCACAATATTCTACCACCACCATATTCTTCCACCACCATATTCTACCACCACCATATTCTACCACCACCATATTCTACCACCACCATATTCTACCACCACCATATTCTACCACCACCATATTCTACCACCACCATAATCAACCCCACCATATTCTACCACCACCATATTCTACCACCACCATATTCTACCACCACCATATTCTACCACCACCATATTCTACCACCACCATATTCTACCACCACCATATTCTTCCACCACCATATTCTACCACCACCATATTCTACCTCTACAATATTCTACCAACACCATACTCTGCCACCACCATATTCTACCACCACCATATTCTACCACCACAATATTCTACCACAACAATATTCTACCACCACCATATTCTACCACCACCATATTCTACCACCACCATATTCTACCACCACCATATTCTACCACCACCATATTCTACCACCAAAATTTTCTACCACCACCATATTATACCACCACCATATTTTACCACCACCATATTCTACCACCACCATATTCTGCCACCACCATATTCTACCACAACAATATTCTACCACGACCATATTCTACCACCACCATATTATACCACCACCATATTCTACCACCACCATATTCTACCACCACCATATTCTACCACCACCATATTCTACCACAACAATATTCTACCACAACAATATTCTACCACCACCATATTCTACCACCACCATATTCTACCACTACCATATTCTACCACCACCATATTCTGCCACCACCATATTCTGCCACCACCATATTATACCACAACAATATTCTATCACGACCATATTCTACCACGACCATATTCTACCACCACAATATTCTGCCACCACCATATTCTACCACCACAATATTCTATCACGACCATATTCTACCACCACCATATTCTGCCACCACCATATTCTACCACCACCATATTCTGCCACCACCATATTCTACCACAACAATATTCTACCACGACCATATTCTACCACGACCATATTCTACCACCACAATATTCTGCCACCACCATATTCTACCACCACAATATTCTGCCACCACCATATTCTACCACCACAATATTCTACCACGACCATATTCTACCACGACCATATTCTGCCACCACAATATTCTGCCACCACCATATTCTACCACCACAATATTCTACCACCACCATATTCTACCACCACCATATTCTACCACCACCATATTCTACCACCACCATATTCTGCCACCACCATATTCTGCCACCACCATATTCTGCCACCACCATATTCTACCACCACCATATTCTACCACCACCATATTATACCACCACCATATTCTACCACCACCATATTCTACCACCACCATATTCTACCACCACCATATTCTACCACCATCATATTCTACCACCACAATATTCTACACCCACAATATTCTACCACCACAATATTCTGCCACCACAATATTCTACCACCACCATATTCTACCACCACCATATTCTACCACCACCATATTCTACCACCACCATATTCTGCCATCACCATATTCTACTACCACCATATTCTACCACCACCATATTCTACCACCACAATATTCTGTCACCACAATATTCTACCACCACAATATTCTACCACCACCATATTCTGCCACCACCATATTCTACCACCACCATATTATACCACCACCATATTCTACCACCACCATATTCTACCACCACCATATTCTACCACCACGATATTCTACCACCACCATATTCTACCACCACCATATTCTGCCACCACCGTATTCTGCCACCACCATATTCTACCACCACCATATTCTACCACCACAATATTCTACCACCACCATATTCTACCACCACAATATTCTGCTACCACAATATTCTACCTCCACCATATTCTCCCACTACCATATTCTACCACCACAATATTCTACCACCACCATATTCTACCACCACAATATTCTGCTACCACAATATTCTACCTCCACCATATTCTACCACCACCATATTCTACCACCACCATATTCTACCACCACAATATTCTACCACCACCATATTCTACCACCACAATATTCTGCCACCACAATATTCTACCACCACCATATTCTACCACCACCATATTCTACCACCACCATATTCTACCACCACAATATTCTACCACCACCATATTCTACCACCACCATATTCTACCACCACAATATTCTACCACCACCATATTCTACCACCACCATATTCTACCACCACAATATTCTACCACCACCATATTCTACCACCACCATATTCTACCACCACAATATTTTACCACCACCATGTTATTGGGAGCAGCGCCAAGTATTAAGTTGAACAGGAAATAGTGTTTAAAAATAATCAGCGCTGCAGGCTGTGGAGGCCAGGCTGTGGAGGCCAGGCTGGGGTGAACAGGCTCGGGAAGCCAGGCTGGGGACGCCAGGCTGTGGAGGCCAGGCTGGGGACGCCAGGCTGTGGAGGCCAGGCTGTGGACGCCAGGCTGTGGAGGCCAGGCTGTGGAGGCCAGGCTGGGGA